>NC_088242.1:56882362-57072397 GCF_036934945.1 Oncorhynchus masou masou
GTCACCGTCCTATTAGCCACTACTGATCCCTTTTTCGTGTATCTGTTGGTTTTGTCTAATTGGTTTCACCTGTGTGTTGTTTAGTTAATTAGTGTCTGTATTTAATGTAGGTTGTCCCGCCCTTGTTTTGTGCGGGATTGTTTATTTTGTCATTTCGTTTTGTCTGTCGGTGTTTGCTGTTTGTTTTTTCTCCGGTTAGTCTTTATCCTGTTTTGGATATTTCACCCTGTCTGTATTTGGGTTGACTGTTGTTTGTTTTTTTTGTTCACGGAGAATAAACTTTATTATACGCATTCTGCTCTCTGCGCCTGATTCCACCACCTTGACTAACGTGACAGAATCCCGCACCACCCATGGAATCAGCAGGAGCAGCAGCGTCTCCTCTCCCATCGATGGAAGAGAGGGTCCTCCATCATACCAGCGTGCTTCACCGGATTGGTTCTGCTATGGACTAAATGATGGAGAGAATGGATCGATTGGAGAGGAGTGGTCTCCCCACATCATCTTTACCAACCCCTTCTCCAGCACCTCCTGTTTCTGCGATCTCATCTGGCTCTGGGGCTCTTCGGCTGACACTCCCACGGGTGTTTGACGGATCGGTGGCTGGGTGCCAGGGTTTCCTCCTTCAGCTGGAATTATACCTGGCTACCGTGCGTCCTGCACCCTCTGGAGAGGAGAGCATGTACGCCCTCATCTCCTGCTTGACTGGGCGAGCCCTCGAGTGGGCTAACGCAGTATGGAATGGTCCGGACTCGGCTAAGGATAATTACCCAGAGTTCACCCGCCGATTTCGAGCTGTTTTTGACCATCCACCCGAGGGTCGGGCGTTGGGTGAACGGCTGTTCCACCTGCGTCAGGAGACGAGGAGCGTACAGGATTTTGCCCTTGAGTTCAGGACTTTGGCAGCAGGAGCAGGATGGAACAACAGGGCCTTGATTGATCATTTTAGATGTAGTCTCAGGGAGGACGTCCGCAGGGAGCTGGCATGTTGGGACACCACATTCACACTGGATGGACTTATCAATCTGGCTATCCGTCTCGACAACCTGCTGGCTGCTCGCGGGCGTTCGGATCAGGTCCTGTCGTTTCCTATCCCCAGCCCCCCTGTTCCTATCCCTATGGAATTAGGAGGTACGGCTTCAAGGGAGACTGGAGGAGGAGTGTTCTCCTGCACCAGTTGTGGTCGACGAGGGCACACGTCCGACCGGTGCTGGAGGAACTCGTCTAGGAGTCGGGAGGACAGGCAGAACACTGCTCGATCACCCCAGGTGAGTAAGCACCAAACTCATTCAGAGCCTCCTGTCGGTCATGTGTTTGTATTGATTTCTTTCCCTGGTTTTTCATCATCTCTACAGCATAAGGCGCTAGTTGATTCAGGCGCAGCTGGGAATTTTATGGATCGTGGGCTTGCGTTAAGGCTAGGGATTCCCCTGGTGTCGTTAGATCGACCTTTCCCCGTGCACTCCTTAGATAGCCGACCATTAGGGTCAGGAGTAATTAGGGAGGCTACGGTGCTGCTGGACATGGTAACGCAGGGTGATCATAAGGAGCAGATTAGCCTGTTCCTTATAGATTCACCTGCGTTTCCAGTGGTGTTGGGGGTTCCCTGGTTAGCTCAACACAACCCAGTGATTTTCTGGCGACAGGGGGCTCTTAAGGGATGGTCAGAGGAGTGTTCAGGTAGGTGCATAGGAGTTGCCATTGGTGCGACCACGGTGGAGAGTCCAGACCAAGTTTCCACCGTGCGCATTCCCTCTGATTATGCCGATTTGGCTATCGTTTTCAGTAAAGGAAGGCGACCCAAGTACCACCTCATCGTCGAGAGGACTGTGCGATAAACCTTCTGGAAAACGCTGCACTTCCTAGGAGTCACGTGTATCCATTGTCCCAGGAGGAGACAGTTGCGATGGAAACATATGTTTCCGAATCGCTGGGACAGGGATACATTCAGCCCTCCATATCACCCGTCTCCTCAAGCTTCTTTTTTGTGAAGAAGAAGGATGGAGGTCTGCGTCCGTGTATTGATTATAGAGGTCTAAATTCCATCACAGTGGGGTTTAGTTACCCACTACCTCTCATCGCTACGGCAATGGAATAATTTCACGGGGCGCGATTCTTCACAAAACTGGACCTGAGGAGCGCGTATAATCTGGTACGTATCCGGGAAGGAGAAGAGTGGAAAACCGCATTTAGTACTACTTCTGGTCATTATGACTACTGCGTCATGCCATACGGGTTGAAGAATGCTCCAGCCGTTTTTCAATCTTTCGTAGATGAGATTCTCCGAGACCTGCTCGGGCAGGGAGTGGTAGTGTACATTGATGACATTTTTATCTATTCTGCCACACGCGCGGAGCATGTGTCTTTGGTGCGTAAGGTACTTGGGCGACTACTGGAACATGACCTGTATTGCAAGGTGGAGAAATGTGAGTTTTTCAAACAGTCCGTTTCCTTCCTGGGGTATTGTATTTCCACCTCCGGGGTGGTGATGGAGGATGATCGCGTTACAGCCGTGCGTAATTGGCCGACTCCGACCACGGTGAAAGAAGTGCAGCGGTTTTTAGGGTTTGCCAATTACTACCGGAGGTTTATCCGGGGTTTTGGTCAGGTGGCTGCTCCCATCACCTCACTGCTGAAGGGAGGACCGGTGCGCTTGCGTTGGTCAGCAGAGGCGGGCAGAGCTTTCAGTCGTCTGAAGGAGCTGTTCACCAACGCGCCCGTGTTGGCGCATCCGGACCCCTCTTTAGCGTTCATAGTGGAGGTGGATGCGTCCGAGGCTGGGGTTGGAGCCGTGCTGTCCCAACGCTCGGGCGTGCCATCCAAACTCCGCCCGTGTGCTTTCTATTCGAGCAAGCTCAGCCCAGCGGAGCGAAACTATGATGTGGGGGACCGGGAGTTGTTAGCTGTAATCAAGGCTCTGAAGGTGTGGAGACACTGGCTTGAGGGGGCTAAACACCCTTTTCTCATCTGGACTGACCATCGTAATCTCGAGTACATCCGGGCAGCTAAGAGACTAAATCCACGTCAGGCTAGATGGGCCATGTTTTTTACTAGGTTCCAGTTTACCCTCACATATCGGCCAGGCTCCCAAAACACTAAAGCTGACGCACTGTCTCGCCTCTATGATACCGAGGAACGGTCAGTAGAGCCAACTCCCATCATTCCACCGTCATGTCTCGTGGCACCGGTGATATGGGAGGTGGACGCTGAGATAGAGAGGGCCTCACGGTCAGAGCCGGCTCCTCCTAACTGTCCAGTTGGGACCAAGTACGTGCCGAGGGTGGTCCGGGACAAGCTGATTAGGTGGGCTCATACTCTTCCCTCCTCGGGTCATCCTGGTATCAAGAGGACAGTGCAGAGTCTGAGAGGGAGATACTGGTGGCCCACACTGGCTAAAGACGTGAGATTTTATGTCTCCTCCTGCTCAGTGTGTGCTCAGAGCAAGGCTCCTCGGCACCTGCCTAGAGGGAAATTACAACCTCTCCCCGTTCCACAACGGCCGTGGACACATTTATCGGTGGATTTTCTTACCGACCTTCCCCCATCCCAGGGAAGTACTACGATCCTGGTCGTTGTGGATCGGTTTTCTAAGTCCTGTCGTCTCATTCCGTTGCCCGGTCTTCCTACGGCCCTGCAGACTGCTGAGGCTTTGTTTACCCATGTCTTCCGGCACTATGGGGTGCCTGAGGATATCGTCTCTGATCGGGGTCCCCAATTCACGTCAAGAGTGTGGAGGGCATTTATTGGGAGACTGGGGGTCTCGGTTAGCTTAACCTCAGGTTTTCACCCCGAGAGTAATGGGCAGGTGGAGCGCGTTAACCAGGATGTGGGCAGGTTTCTGCGGTCCTATTGTCGGGACCAGCCTGGTGAGTGGGCAAGGTATGTTCCATGGGCCGAACTAGCCCAGAACTCCTTACGCCACTCCTCTACTAACTTGTCTCCTTTTGAGTGTGTGTTAGGTTACCAGCCGGTCCTGGCTCCATGGCATCAGAGTCAGACCGAAGCTCCTGCGGTGGAGGAATGGGTACAGCGCTCCAAGGACACCTGGAAAGCCGTTCAGGACTCATTACGGTTAGCGGGAGAACGGCAGAAGAAGAGCGCTGACCAGCACCGCAGTGAGACCCCCGTGTTTGCACCGGGGGAGAGGGTCTGGCTCTCGACCCGAAACCTGTCTCTCCGCCTGCCCTGTCGGAAGCTGGGGCCGCAGTGTGTAGGGCCGTTCAAAGTCCTGAGGAGAATAAACGAGGTGTGTTATAGGTTACAACTTCCTAGGTATTACCGTATTAACCCCTCGTTTCATGTGTCTCTCCTTAGGCCGGTGGTGGCTGGTCCCCTGCAAGAAGGTGAGGTGCCTGAGGTCCCTCCGCCCCCTCTGGACATCGAGGGGTCCCCGGCGTATACAGTTCGAGGCATTCTAGATTCGAGACGCCGGGTGGGGGGCCTACAGTACCTCGTGGACTGGGAGGGGTACGGTCCGGAGGAGAGATGCTGGGTTCCGGTGAGGGATATTTTGGACCCTTCCCTCCTGAGAGATTTCCACCGCCTCCACCCGGATCGCCCAGCACCTCGTCCTCCGGGTCGTCCTCGAGGACGGTGGCGGCGCGCTGCGGGTGCCGCGCATCAGGGGGGGGTACTGTCACGACTTCCGCTGAAGTTGGCTCTCCTGCCCATTCGGGCGGTGCTCGGCGGTCGTCGTCACCATCCTATTAGCCACTACTGATCCCTTTTTCGTGTATCTGTTGGTTTTGTCTAATTGGTTTCACCTCTGTGTTGTTTAGTTAATTAGTGTCTGTATTTAATGTAGGTTGTCCCGCCCTTGTTTTGTGCGGGATTGTTTATTTTGTCATTTTGTTTTGTCTGTCGGTGTTTGCTGTTTGTTTTTTCTCCGGTTAGTCTTTATCCTGTTTTGGATATTTCACCCTGTCTGTATTTGGGTTGACTGTTGTTTGTTTTTTGTTCACCGGAGAATAAACTTTATTATCGCATTCTGCTCTCTGCGCCTGATTCCACCCACCTTGACTAGACGTGACATGCAGTGTATAGTCTCAGAGAAGCAGATCAGACTGACACAACACACTGCCTGCTGAGAGTGACCATACACTTTATAGTCTATTACACGTTATTAATAGATTTATTTTATGAAGATACAGAACATGGTACAGTGGGGCAAAAAAAGTAGTTAGTCACAGCCACCAATTGTGCAAGTTCTCCCACTTAAAAAGATGAGAGAGGCCTGTAATTTTCATCATAGGTACACTTCAACTATGACAGACAAAATGAGAAAAAAAAAATCACATTGTAGGATTTTTAATGAATTGATTTGCAAATGATGGTGGAAAATAAGTATTTTTAAGTGGGAGAACTTGCACAATTGGTGGCTGACTAAATACTTAAATACTTTTTTGCCCCACTGTATATGATATTATTCATATCTTTATCTTAAACCCCTTTCACACTATCGTACTGACCCAAACCAAGCTGCCTCTGACGTTTTCTTTTTAAACTGTCATTTCCAGCGCAGTTAAGCAACTATGGTGGATATGTAACCAGTCCAGAACACTTTTTCTTTCTTTTATTTAACTACACACTACAGCATCGTCTAGCTGGGTTCGGCTCAGTACTGTGAAAAGCCCTTGATTGTTGTTCATGTCAGGCATTATCAGTAAAATTGAGTAGGTAATAGGTTGAGGCGTACGTTGGTAGGTTGAAGCGTACATGTACACATCTGTGTCTGTGTTTATGCATGTAAAATAAAAAATTAACCATTGCACAACAGTATGGCAAAAAAAGCCACACATGGGAAACAGCCACCCCCTCATACATACACATGTTATAGAGATTGGATGCCAGATGGGTTTCTTCAGACAACGTCATGGCAGATGCAGAGTAACCACCTCCAGCCCCAGGCACTGTTCTCCTCTACGTGTTGTTATCACTACCTCATGGTCCCACTCCCAGGTCCACACCAGAATACCTTTCCTTACCATACATACCAAACACCCACCATTATTCAATGATCTATGTTAAATGATGTTTATTTCACCTTGCTAGGGGAAATGTTTACATTGTAACGCAGATATTGGCTTGTCTCAAGGAGGTTTTAGTGAACGGTAGCATGGGGATCATTATGGCAGACATCCACACAGCCATCTATGATAACGTAGGCTAAAGTACGAAAGGAGTGCGAATAAACTCCCATATTCTTCAATACAGACCAGATCACTAATAACTCGCATTGGCAGGCACAGTATAGCACAGTATAGCCTATGTACAGTATACAAAGTGATTTGTGTGGACAGAAGACAATGGATGGAGAGTAGAACTGACAGACGGCCGGCCATTAGAGGTGTGAGGATACTCTTGTGACACCTACTGGTCTGCATAGTTTCAATTTCCATCCTTTTGAGCGGCTCATAGAAAAGCTGGAATAAGGGAGACACTTTGCAGATGATGAAAATATATGACAATTGGTCTCAGATATTTGAGGAAATTTACTTAAAATGAATAAAAATGCTATGATGCCCCAGTGAAACATCACAATAGCTTATGTCTGTATCAAAAGTGGTTTGTAATACTGTTCTATTAATGTATTATCTAATTTCAGTGTTTTAATGGGTTGGAAATGGACCTTATAGATAGACCTATGGTACTATCCATTAGTAAATATGTATAGATCTGAAATTGAACAGTCTGCCTTAATGAATTATCACATACTGTAGCTACATTTGATTCACTTCCAGATATCTCACGTGACTTTTACACATGAGATTAATATAATTCCACTACAATAATAAGTTGTTCTAAAAACAAACAAAAGATAACTATTGTAAAATATATTGTGTCTGTAAAATGTATATAGTATGTATAAGATGGAAGTAGAAACATATTAGTTTAGTCAAGTTAGGTGAGGGGTGGTAGGGTTAGGGGACAATAGTAAAGGAGAATATATAAACAAATATATATATATACACAGTTCCAGTTCCAGTTTTTTTCTACATTGCAGAATAATAGTGAAGATGTCAAACTTTGAAATAACACATATGGAATCATGTCGTAACGAAAAAAGTGTTAAACAAATCAATATATATTTTATATTTGAGATTCTTCAAAGTAGCCACCTTTTGCCTTGACAGCTTTGCACACTCTTGGCATTCTCTCAACCAGCTTCAAGAGGTAGTCACCTGGAATGCATTTCAATTAACGGTGTACCTTGTTGAAATTTAATTTGTGGAATTTGTTTCCTTCTTAATACGATTGAGCCAATCAAAACCATCAAGCACTATGATGAAACTGGCTCTCATGACGACCACCAAAGGAAAGGAAGACCCAGTTAACTCTGCTGCATAGGATAAGTTCATTAGAGTTACCAGCCTCAGAAATTGCAGCCCAAATAAATGACTCAATTAACAGACACATCTCAATGTCAACTGTTCAGAGGAGACTGTGTGGACACTAGACCGGTGGAAATCTGTCCTTTGGTCTGATGAGTCCAAATTTGCTGTGTCTTTGTGAGATGCAGAGTAGGTGAACAGATGATCTCTGCATGTGTAGTTACCGCCGTGAACTATGGAGGAGGAGGTGTAATGGTGTGGGGGTGCTTTGCTCGTGACACTGTCTGTGATTTATTTAGAATTCAAGGCACACTTAACCAGCATGGCTACCACAGCATTCTGCAGCGATACACCATCCCATCTGGTTTGCGCTTAGTGGGACTATCATTTGTTTTTCAACAGGATAATGACTCAACACACCTCCGGCTGTGCAAGGGCTATTTAACCAAGAATGAGAATGAAGGAGCGTTGCATCAGATTATCTGGCCTCCACAATCACACAATCACACATCAACCCAATTGAGATGGTTTGGGATGAGTTGGTCCGCAGAGTGAAGGAATAGCAGCCATCTCAGCATATGAGAACTCCTTCAAGACTGCTGGAAAAGCATTCCAGGTGAAGTTGGTTGGGAGAATGCCAAAAGTGTACAAAGCTGCCATCAAGGCAAAAGGTGGCTACTTTGAAGAATCTCAAATATAAAATACATTTTGATTGGTTTAACACTTTTTTGTTCCTACATGATTCCATATGTATTATTTCATAGTTTTGATGTTTTCACTATTATTCTACAATGTAGAAAATAGTGAAAAAAAAAAAATCCTTGAACTAGTAGGTGTGTCCAAACTTTTGACTGGTACTGTATATGTTTTATAAATACATTATGGGGGATAGGAAATGATGCAGACAATTATATTGATGAAGCCACAATCTATATGTAATATTAATGCCGATCTATTCCTAAAAATAAAATAAATTAATCATGCACTTTCAAATAAACTATAATTCTTTCATCGTCAAACGTAACTAATTGAGACATGGTTTTGATATACCAAACGATTGTACCCCAATTACCATTAATAAAATGTTTTACGCAAAGAAAAGACACACAATTGTTATGATCGCGCTGATGTAATTAACTTGAGATCCACGGCTGTGCAAACATTGGCCGACAGCTTTCCTGCGTCTCATCAAGAATGTCAAACGCTCCTCGGTCACAGGCTCACAGCGGCCACTGGTAGGAATGTCTGGGTTTTGTTTAAACTCTGCTGCTTTCATCGCTTCAATCTATTCGTTTCAATGCTGCGCTTCTCTATTTCCCGGACCCTGAGAATTAGCCTACTCCCTTAACTCATCACTCAAGCCACCTATCACCGCTTTCCTCTCAAATCAGTGTAACTATAGGTACTGAAGCAGTGCCATCGAACTTCAAAACCCGCCCGTCTGGGATGGATACACCGCGGTTTCTCACACAATTTCTATCAAGTGTCAGGGCTAAATAGTTTGCAGGTATTTATTTTCGTGGGGACTGTGGTGAGAGAATTTATAATCCTATATATTGTTTCCTTTTTATAGGTGGAATAAAGAACTTCGCACCAGAACATATATTATGGGAATGTATATGCATTTGCTGCTTTTGCAGTATTTGGTTTCGAGTTTTATGTGCAATGCTCTCGCTTTCGTCGAAGAACCCACAGATAAGCATGCGAAGTCGGATGGATATTGCGGCAGGATTTTACGGGCACAGACACAGGGTACACGGAGAGATGGCTACAATGAGTTTCGGCTAAGAGTAGAGGGGGACCCCGAAAACTACCAACCTGCTAGCATCTACAGAGGTATGCAACTAGAGCACATTTTACTTAGTTACTTACTTGGCTTTTGTTATATCCACCAAATTGAAGTGGCTTTGAAATGACAACTATCAGAAAGTAGCTTACTCCAGTAGCCTAACACCAAAGTCAAGTTTAAGTTCCGTGCACAAGTGACTTCATTTCGTAAATGTTGCCAACCAGAGTAGGCTACTTATCACACCTCATTATGTCACTTGAAATGCAAAACATATAGGGACAGTTGGAAATTTACAGGGGGTGGAGTTGGTCCAACTCAAGGTGTCATAAAACAAATGCACCACCCATCCCCAATGCAGTGTTCATTTTGGCACTCTTAAAAAAATGTTTTTAGTCTAGTCTTAGTCATTTTGACAAAAATAGCCTTAAGTCTGAGTCAGATGTCATTTAAATAATGATTTAATCTTATTGTCAAAATACCACAAACAGTGGCCCATTTTAGTCAACAAAATGCCCTTTCATTTTAGTCACATCACATTAGTATTGCCTCCATTAATTTATAGTAAACAAATCACTGACTTCCATTTGATCAAACATACATAGCCTTGTCCTACCGACATATTCTTTTGCATAAACTCAAATTTTCTTCCAAAGCATAACATATTTTCTTCCCAACAGCAGAAATATGACTGACAAGTAAATAATATATAACAATTGTCTGGCCATGTACGGGGACCAAATTCAGCCTACCTAGATATTGCATATTACATACAAAACAAGCACACACACAAGCAGAGAGAGTGGGAGAGTAGTACAATCACCAGATGCAAAGTAGTAAGGGTTGCACCTCTGTCACTCAGTTGTCATTGTTATCAACGTTCCACAGACGTTGCATCCACATTGATGTCCAAAAGTAGAATGGGGCTAATGACTTTGAACTGGAGCTAATGACTGTTTCGCCCAGTGATGTAGTCGAGTCACTAAACCTCGAGTCAGAATCGAGTTCCAGGTACCTTGTGTTCGAGTCCGATTAAATAATGAGTCACCAATGGTCGAATCACGAGTCAAGTCACAAGTCCCTATGGCTGAAGTCCTCGTGCTTGAGTCCTGGTCCAAGTGCTCAAGTCTGAGTCACTGGGTCCACATGAATTCAAAATGAAGTTATTTACCCAGTCAGATATAGTGTAGTGGTATTTAGTCAATAAATAGTTCGCTATCCATTTCCCTTTCTTTCCATGCCACCAAGGCCACGTTCAGTTGCAAAACATACCTGAACGCTGCAGATAGAAATTCTATTAACAGAGCCAACATTATTCCTTATTCAAAATGTCAGAGAGGCATGTTTGTTCTACATAGAATATTTCTATCCGAACGTTCCAAAACGTTGCTTCCTGCTGAACGTGCCCCAGGTTTTTAGCTATAGCTAGATAATGAGGTAACATGACTGAACAAGGTGTTGCCTAAACAAATAGTTAACTGTCCGGTCAGCAAGTAGCATAGTTTTATAAAAGCCCGGTTTACGCTTTATGAATGTAAAATGCACAACAGAAAGAAAAAAACGTAGCGCCGGTATTGTGGGTTATATCTTTTAGATGGTAATGGCAAGAATAAAGCTATTTTGTCAAGAGCATACGAGGGAGACTTGGTTAGTATGTTGGTTACAGAACCTGGCTATGAAATACAGTGGGAAAAGTGTGAG
Organism: Oncorhynchus masou masou; assembly: GCF_036934945.1. NCBI lineage: Eukaryota > Metazoa > Chordata > Actinopteri > Salmoniformes > Salmonidae > Oncorhynchus > Oncorhynchus masou. Next base: position 56,893,181 of record NC_088242.1, read on the forward strand.
GGTTTAGTGAGACTACAACTTTTCTATACTCAAGGGAGTATTGTTTTATTTTCCTAAAGCAGCTTGTGCTTCTTAACTAGGCAATGGGTAACTAACTAGAAGTCTGGTGGTGACTAGTTAGCTACATGGAAGCAAGCATTGCCTGCGCGATATGTGTATTCGGAGCCTGTCTGCCCACACTCATCGCTTGCTCGCCTGCAGCTCACCAGCTGATGTAGGCTAGGGTGAGTGTGCCACGTCCTTCCCACTGCTGAACAGAACGTTGCTGCTAATGTGAATTGTGCTTAATACTGAAAATCTCTCCAAAAACTTTTGTCCATTCCATTTCGTAGTCAATGTTAGTCAACTGAAATAATTTATATTTTTGTTGAGTTGTAGTTTTTTTCTGGCTCTATGTAGCAGTTCTAGTCATGTCAATTGAAAAATCGATGTTTGAGCAATATTTTGGTCACTTTTTTTTGACACAAATACTGCCCCAATGTAAAAAAAAAGAAAAAAAAAAAAGGTTTTCACATAACCCTCCCCTTGCACATTAGCATGCTTTTGTGGCACAGTCAATGCCAAGCAGGTCTATGGGCCAGAAGGTTGCGGGTTCACCGACCACCGTGGACGCACGCACTCTCTCTGCCTGTTTCATTACACTAAGATAAAAGTCGGCTGCAGACAAAGATCAGCTAAGGGGAAATCAGATTTTCAACATTTTGATGCCATATGTATAATTATATAAAATATATGCAATGAATTTTCCACAAATTTCCTGTTCCAATGCACCACACAACCAATAAACAAAGCATAACGACTCCGGCACTTTACATTTTTAAACATCACAATAAATAGACTGTCAACCTCGAAAAACAGAAAATACCCCCTTCCCTATCTTGTAGGCCTACCCAGTATTAAATGCTTTTAAATATTTTGGTGTTTTGTAACGGATGTCTCTTTCCATTCATCAAATGGCCACTGCACATTTTGATTGATTTTATTTGACAGTCATTTTTTTGTTGTTGGGATATACCTTGTTGTGATATACCTTGTTTTTTGTTGATATGCATGTTTTACGTATTTTCTACCAGCATGTCACATGTGCAACCAGAGGGAAGACAAGTCTAGACCACCGTTACTCCACACACAGAGACGCATACAAAGCACGCCCTCCATTTGGCAAATCTGACTATAATTCAATCCTCCTGATTTCTGCTTACAAGAAAAAAATAAAGCAGGAAGTACCAGTGACTCGCTTAAAACGGAAGTGGTCAGATGACACTGATGCTATACTACAGGAGTGTTTTGCTAGTGCAGATTGGAATAAGTTCCGGGATTCATCCAATGTCATTGAGGAGTATACCACCTCAGTCACCGGCTTCATCAATAAGTGCATCGAAGACTTCATCCCCACAGTGACCGTACGTACATTTCAGAAACAGAGGCCATGGATTACAGGCCACATCCGCTATACACTTATAAGAAATCCCGCTATGCCCTCAGATGAAACCGCTATGCCCTCAGATGAACCATCAAACAGGCAAAGCGTCAATACAGGACTAAGATTGAATCCTACTACACCGACTCTGACGTTCGTCGGATGTGGCAGGGCTTGCAAACTATTACGGACTACAAAGGGAAGCACAGCCGAGAGCTGCCCAGTGACGCTAGCCTACCAGACGAGCTAAATGCCTTTTATGCTTGCTTCGAGGCAAGCAACACTGAAGCATGCATGAGAGAACCAGCTGTTCAGGACGACTGTGATCACGCACTCCGTAGCTGATGTGAGATACTTTTTACAATGTTTTTTAAATTTGATTTAACTAGGCAAGTTTAAAGCCGCGGGGCCAGATGGATTACCAGGACTTGTACTGGCAAGTGTCTTCACTGACATTTTCAAACTCTACATGTTTCAAAAGACCACCATAGTCCGTGTGCCCAAGAAAGTGAAGTTAACCTGCTTAAATGATTACCACCCCGTAACACTCACGTCGGTAGCCATGAAGTGCTTTGAAAGGCTGGTAATGGCTCACATCAACACCACCATGATGGAAACCCTAGACCTACATCAATTTGCATACTGCCCCAACAGATCCATCTCAATCGCATTCCACACTGCTCTTTCCCACCTGGACAAAAGGAACACCTATGTGAGAATGCTGTTCATTGACTACAGCTCAGTATTCAACACCATAATACCCACAAAGCTCTTCACTAAGCTAAGGACCCTGGGCCTAAACAACTGGATCTGCAACTGGATCCTGGACTTCCTGACGCCCCCCCCCCCCAGGTGGTAAGTGTAGGCAACACATCTGCTATGCTGATCCTCAACACTGGGGCCCCTCAGGGGTGTGTGCTTAGTCCCCTCCTGTACTCCCTGTTCACCCATGACTGCATGGCCAAGCACAACTCCAACACCATCATTAAGTTTGCTGACGACACAACAGTGGTAGGTCTGATCACAGACAATGATGAGACAGACTGAAGGGAGGAGGTCAGAGACCTGGCAGTATGGTGCCAGGACAACAACCTCTCCCTCAATGTGAGCAAGACAAAGGAGCTGATCGTGGATTATAGGTAAAGGAGGGCAGGACAGGCCCCCATTAACATCGGGGCTGAAGTGGAGCGGGTTGAGAGTTTCAAGTTCCTTGGTGTCCATATCACCAATGAACTATCATGGTCTAAATAAATAAAGACAGTTGTGAAGAGGGCACGACAACACCTTTTCCCCTCAGGACACTGAAAAGATTAAGCAGGATCCCAAGATCCTCAAAAAGTTCTACAGATGCACCATCGAGAGCATGGTTGCATCTTCGTCCCAAGGTTGGCCTAAAATATTGTCAAAGATCTGTTTTTACACTGCTGCTACTCACTGTTTATTATCCATGCGTAGTCACTTTACAAATTACCTCGACTAACCTGTGCCTCTGCACATTGACTCGGTACCGATACCCCGTTTTTATATAGTATCGTTATTGTTACGTACTTTTCTTTTGTTACTATTGGATTTCCAAATTTTTAAACTTAAAAAAAATAACTTTTAGTTTATTTAGTAAATCTTTTCTTAACTCTATTTTCTTGAACTGCATTGTTGGTTAAGGGCTTGTAAGTAAAGCAGTTTACGGTAAGGTGAAATGCGACAAAGGTGTATGCGACATACGATTTGACACACACACACACAGTGTGAAGATTTTTAAAAGGGACCGGGATTGCACTATAAAGTCGGACCTATTTCCATTGTGGTCCCTATTTTATTTTACATAAATATATATATATACAATTTCATAGATGCAGACAAAAAAATGCTTGAGGGGGAGTTTAAGTACAATTCTTACAAGTTTGTCTGTAGTTTATGCTTTATTTGTTTGTGGCTGCTGGTGAACCATGATGTGGAGGCATAATCAAAGTGACACTGGACTCGCGCACTTGCCATTGGGGTGTATATAGCTAGGTTTCCATCCAATTGGTCAAAGATTTTCATTTAAATATTCAAAAATTTGCATAATAACAATATGCGCATTTACGAGTTGTTTCCATGCTGTTTAATTAGTGGGCTACCATCGTGAAAGGTACGGGGAAAAAATATAAATGCAACATGTAGTGTGGGTCCCCTGTTTCATGAGCTGAAATAAAGATCCCCCAAATTTTCCAGACATACAGCTTATTTCTCTCAAATTTAGTGCACAAACTTGTTTACATCCCTGTTCGTGAGCATTTCTCCTTTCCCAAAATAATCCTTCCACCTAACAGGTGTGGCATATTAAGAAGCTGATTAAACAGCATGATTATTACACAGGTGCACCTTGTTCTGGGTACAATAAAAGGCCATTCTAAAATGTGCAGTTTTGTCACACAACACAATGCCACAGATGTCTCAAGTTTTGAAGGATCCTGCAACTGACATGCTGACTGCAGGAATTTCCACCAGGGCTGTTGCCGGAGAATTGAATGTTTATTTCTCTACCATAAGCCACATTCAATGTCATTTTAGAGAATTTGGCAGTACGTCCACAAGGCCTCACAACCACAGACCACGTGTAACCATGCCAGCCCAGGACTTCCACATCTGGCTTCTTCACCTGCTGGATCTTCTGAGACCAGCCACCCGGACAGCTGATGAAACTGAGGAGTATTTTTGTCTGGAATAAAGCCCTTTTGTGTGGAAAAACTTATTCTGATTGGATGGGCCTGGCTCCACAGTGGGTGGGCCTGGCTCACCCATAGCTTTGTCCCTGCCCAGTCATGTGAAATTATAGGACAAATTGGGAGAATGATGATCTGGAAGTGACACCGCATCTCAGTATCAGAACTTAAAATACAGCCAGACTGGCCTGCTAATGTTCCTTTCTAAACCTTATAAACGGTTGAGAGTAGACCCACAGCAGATCCAAATGTAATGAAAAAAAATCACAGGGCTTTATGGCTGTTATTCAAATGACATTTTCACTGCAGCCTAGAGTCTGATTTTGTACTCAAAAACAATAATGCAATTCTTCATTGTATTGTCCCCAAATAAGATCAATTGACTCAATTGTTGCTAAAATGGGAAGAGGTTTGTTCATGATCAGGCGTTGCTCTGCTGTCTTGACCTCTAAATCAACCAGACAGGTTCTACAGGTTCTAGTTGGCGCACCTGGACTACTTGTCACGTTCGTAGAAACGATGAGACCAAGGCACTGCGTGATTTGAAAACATTCTTCTTTATTTACGAAGAACACTAACAAAATGACCGTGCCACTAATAATAACGAGGGCTGACATGCAACTACACATAGACAATAACCCACAAACCAAAATGGAAAATGGCAACCTAAATAGGATCCCCAATCAGAGACAATGAAAACAGCTGTCTCTCATTGGGAACCAATTCAGACCACCCTAGACCTACATTTACCTAGACAATCCCAAAACCCCATAGATATACAAAAAAACCTAGACAAGACAAAAATACACATAACACCCTCGTCACATCCTAACCTAACCAAAATAGTAAAGAAAACAAAGACACTACTTTGCAGTTGAATGGTCATGTGCGGCAAAAAGGACATACAGTTGAAGTCGGAAGTTTACATACACTTTGGTTGGAGTCATTAAAACTTGTTTTTTCAACCACTCCACAAATGTCTTGTTAAACAAACTATAGTTTTGACAAGGTAGTTAGGACAGCTACTTTGTGCATGACACAAGTCATTTTTCCAACAATTGTTTACAGACAGATTATTTACATACACTAAGTTGTTCCTTTAAACAGCTTGGAAAATTGGAGGGGTACCCGTGAATGTATTTCAAGCCCTACCTTCAAACTCAGTGCCTCTTTGCTTGACATCATGGGAAAATCAAAAGAATGGTGTGAAAATGCAAATCAATCCCAAAACAACAGCAAAGGTCCTTGTGAAGATGCTGGAGGAAACAAAGTATCTATATCAACAGTAAAACGAGTCCTATATCGACATAACCTGAAAGGCCCCTCAGCAAGGAAGAAGCCACTGCTCCAAAACCACCATAAAAAACCCAGACTATGGTTTTGCAACTGCACATGGGGACAAAGATCATACTTTTTGGAGAAATGTCCTCTGGTCAAATGAAACAAAAATATAACTGTTTGACCATAATGACCATCGTTAAATTTGGAGGAAAAAGAGAGGAGGCTTGCAAGCTGAAGAACACCATCCCAACCGTGAAGCACGGGGGTGGCAGCATCATGTTGTGGGTTGCTTTGCTGCAGGAGGGACTGGTGCACTTTACAAAATAGATGCCATCTTGAGGATGGGAAGTTATGGAAGCAACATCTTAAGACATCAGTTCAAGCTTGGTCGCAAATAGGTCTCCAAATGGACAATGACCCCAGCATACTTCCACAGTTGTGGAAAAATGGCTTAAGGACAGCAAAGTCAAGGTATTGGAGTGGCCATCACAAAGCCCTGACCTCAATCCCATAGAAAATTTGTGGGCAGAACTGAAAAAGAGTGTGCTAGCAAGGAGGCCTACAAGCTTGACTCAGTTACACCAGCTCTGTCAAGGAATGGGCCAAAATTCACCCAACTTATTGTGGGAAGCTTGTGGAAGGCCACCCGGCACGTTTGACCCAAGTTAAACAATTTAAAGGCAAATACTAATTGAGTGTATATAAACTTCTGACCCACTAGGAATGTGATGAAAGAAATAAAAGGTGAAATAAATCTTCTCTCTACTATTATTCTGACATTTCGCATTCTTAAAATAACGTGGTGATCCTAACTGACCGAAGACAGGGAATTTTTGCTACGATTAAATCTCAGGATTTGTGAAAAACTGAGTTTAAATGTATTTGGCTAAGGTGAATGTAAACTTCCGACTTCAACTGTAGGTAAATTGAAGTTGTTCCCAAACAAAGCAGCACATATCACACTTAGATGTACACAGAGAGAAAGTGTCAGTAACATCCATGTCAGTCTGGTTTGGTTTTGTACACCCCTTCACACAGCTGAAAATTCAATATTTTTGTAATGGAAAATATTTTTTGCAGCGGTTTATTTGGTACAATGATTCTCTTCACTATACTTGCTTGTTTTGTCACAAACTGAAATGTAGCGAACTATTAGAATTCTAGCAACCAGGAAATGGCCCACATACATGTAGTTAGCTCCACCAGCTGAGTTTGTTTCTCTCTTCTCAGTACCTGGGAGGGTCTGCACTTGGGATGGGACTACTTACTTTATCTTTGACCTATATTCTCTTAACTCCCCTTCTTTCCTGTTTCCAGTGACTCTGTACGCCTCCAGTCCCTCCTATTTTAGAGGCTTTACACTCATCGCTCTGAAGGAGGGGACGGAAGGAACCAGAGACGACCACTATGCTGGCAAATTCCAGGTAATATACTGTGCATGTTTTCTGTGCTCATATTTGAGTAATTATCTTTGTATTACAAAATCACCACTAAAAAAGAGTCAAATACATTCCTCCTAAAACCTTAGTAAGAACAGCTAAACGAAAGAGTTGTCTCTTTCGCTCAACTTGTGATGAAAATACACCACCTACTGAGTGAGAGAGTTCTCCAACAGTGAGAACAAACATCCTTAACTGCCTCATAATGTAAAAAGGAACAAACCATCCCACAACCTGCTTAGCTTCAGCCCACACTGGCTCCTTCGTCTCCTTGAGTGTGTAACCGTTTTCTACTCTCAAGGTTTGAATCCCATTTTCATGGCATCTTCAAATGTCCCTAATGCCACCCAAAATAGAGGTCATAGAGGTCATGACATGATTATTACAATCGCATTACTACTGACTTGTTTTTAGGTCTTTGTAGAAGTTGTTGTCAGTAATGTTACATTTCATTAAATATCAAGCAAACCATTCACAGCTGGGGGGGGCAAGCCCGCAGCCCACCCAATGCATTGACGTTGTCTCTCAATAGTAGCCACCATTTATTTGTATATTTGAGTGATATAAAATAAAAGTGTACTATTTATTGCCTGACAGGTATGTATAGTTTAGGTTAATTTTCCATCCATTGTGGGCTCTGCCCGTCAAACAGAAGAAGGGCAAATTTGCCTGTGTATCGCTAAGCTAGAAATTGATAACAACCTATTGTAAAGTGGGACTGATTGTCATCATTTAATTGCACAAATAATTGACAAATGATTCAATGAGATCAGCATGACACAGCACATTTGATTTCCTATCCTAATGAACATCTGCTGGGAGATGTGCAAAAAACAGCCTCATTCATTTTAAATAAAACTAAAGTATGTGTAGATAAAGTTAGTAAAATACTCCACTTGTGCCTTAGACCTCAGAGAAACAAACACACAGATTTCCTAACCCTCCTCGCTCTTATTTATCTAGGCCAGAGAAGTTATTACCCAGGGAAGCAAGGGAAGCAAACTAAGTTTGTTTGGAGAGAGATGATCCCAGATTAGATATAACCTTGTGTTTACAGAGATTAAAAGCATCACTTTGTTTCTACGTTGCTATGGATAGACAGACAACCTGACTCAGTTGCATATCTGCTCGTTAGGTCAAAGGGGGCGAGTGCATTACATGTAGCAGGGATAATACACATTAGCGGTGGATGATCTAAGGTGGCAGACTCCTTTAGTGAAGGAATATTATTCCACAGCAGGATTTGACATAGTGAGGGGAAAATGGTCAACAGGTCAGGGGAAATAATGGTCACCTTGACCAAGTTTCAATAGCCCCCTGTGTCATAATGACCATGGCGTCTATCCTGATAAAGGTATTGTTGTACCACTCATATAATCACATTTTTAAGAAGCAGAACTGAACTTCACACCTTTTCCAAAGGCAAAACATTTGGCCTGCTTTCTTTACAGCATCATACTGTTAGATTTGGGTATGATTGAGGAACTATCTGCCTGTAGCTCAGGACCTGAAACAATGATATGCATATTCTTGATACTATTTGAAAGGAAACACTTTGAAGTTTGTGGAGATGTGAAATTACTGTAGGAGAATATAACACAATAGATCGGGATAAAGATAAAATAAACAAAAAAACATGAGTTTTTTTTATTTTTGTTGCACCATCCTTTAAATGCAAAATAAAGGCCATACATTGAGGTAGGAAGCTGGGAATAATTTAGATGTTGTCCACAACAGGGCGACAGTGTGTGTGTGCAAAGTTTCTGACTGATACATTCAAGAATGAGAGAGCTACATAATATGTAATATGAAGTCTCCCTATTGGCGCAGTGATCTAAGGCACTGCATCTCAGGGCTAGAAACATTGCTACAGACACCCTGGTTTGAATCCAGTCATATCACATTAACAGGTCGTTATTGAGAGTCCCATAGGGCTGCGCACAATTGGCCGGGTTTGGCCTGTGTAGGCCGTCATTGTAAACAATTTTTTATTAACTGACTTGCCTTGTTAAATAAACATTTTTATTTTTTTAAGTCTGCCAGGTGTCCCTCACGAGTTTGCCAAAATGTACCCAAGTGGCCGAATTGGTCAATTTACCATTTTATACCATGTAGAATAATAGTGAAGACATCAAAACTATGAAATAACACATATGGAATCATGTAGTAACCAAAAAAATGTGTTCAACAAATCTAAATATATTTGAGATTCTTCAAAGTAGCCACCCTTTGCCTTGAGGACAGCTTTGCACACTCTTGGCATTCTCTCAACCAGCTTCATGAGGTAGTCACCTGGAATGCATTCCCATTAACATGTGTGCATTGTTAAGTTAATTTGTGGAATTTCTTTCCTTCTTAATGCATTTGAGCCAATCAGTTGTGTTGTGACAAGGTAGAGGTGATATATAGAAAAAGGCCCTATTTGGTAAAAGACCAAGTTCCATATTATGGCAAGAATGGCTCAAATAAGCAAAGAGAAACAACAGTCCTTCTTTACTTTAAGAGTGTGTTTTCTGTCCAAGTGATCTCCTTTTTTAAAAGCTTTTCTCACAAACCCAGCCAGCGTCAAAGCTTTTAATGGAAGGGAACAGCAGTAGTGTTACCATTACCATCTCAGCTGCTGTATTTGTATAAAGCACAGTTCATTGCTGTTTTTATTTGGGCCAGAGATTGCACGCAACTGTTATTTAGTAGCATCCTTGAGCTAGCTCTCAAGGCTGAAGCTCACTGCAGCATGACATTGATGTTCTGTTTTATTTTTTTAACATTTAAAGTCAATCTGCTAATAAAGTATACAGTAATATGAGGTATAACTCTATATATTGATTCTCTAGTACTGTAGCAAACATGTTCAGACATTTTTACTGTTTGAAAAATATCACATAAGATTTGATATCAGAGATTGCTTGAACATCTCTACGGGTTTCCGTAGTAATGTAAGTGTTTGATTGATAGGAGACTCAAGGTAAATGTTTAGTGCTCTCGAGTCTGGAGATGTCCATCGAGATCGGAAGAAACACTCTACTTTTAAATCATATGTTGTGACATTTTAAATATTGTGTCAGAAAGTTACATCTGCCCTGAGTCTTTTGCCAAGCTATCATTTATTCCATGTCTTGATTTTCTCCCATCTGCATCTCCTTGAAAAGACACATATACTTTAGCAGGCGCTGCGAAGCATCTGTGTTTGCTGTGTCACCCGGGATGGAATTACTATGAAAACAGCAGTGTTCAGCTGCTCCTCCAGACTCCCCCCTCCCCCTACAAGACAATGGAATCATTCCCTTCTCCTTCCCACAGGGTAACAAATAGATATAGGCTGGGTGTTCTGTAAGAAAAGCACAGTTTCCGAAGTAACTCAACTCCAAGTTCAGCTTCCTCCTATAAATGTGTTGTTTTCCTCAGCACTGTCAGTTGTTTGTAGCTTCCTGTGACTGACAGGACCTCAATGGTGAAGAGGCACAAAAAGACATTTCACTATGAGTATAATGAGGCCTAAGGAATACTATGGAGGAATCCTGGTGGAGCTTATGTGAGTCAGAGAGAGAAAAGAGAGAGCCACAGAGAGAAGGAGACAAAGACAGAGAGAGTGAGAGATACTAGTTATAGGGAAGGAAGACTGGGCTCACGGGTGCCTAGACAGAATGCAAATTGAAACAATTGTCAGTATCAATGAAGACTTTTTCTTCTTCTTCTAAAATACCTCCAGAAGGAATTCTTCCTCTTACACAAATTTATCAAGGAAAATTGCTTCCCTCCCTTACTTTCTGTCATGTGTAAAGCATCTGGCTGTTAGATCAATATGATTGTGGAGTCAGGGCAGCTGGCGAACATTCAACGGGGCCCCAGAGGTCATCTCTGTGTGAGTCTGCTGCTCGTCACGCCTGGCTTTTATTACTCTCATGGCCGTGACATAGAAGGGGTCTGGGCTGGACACGCCATGGACTCACAACACTGTTTTACCACTGTTTCATTGCGTAATTTGGAGTAGAAATAAATTAAATTAAATTATTTTATTACTGTCCTACTTTCAAGGACAGGTGAAGGGATGCCTAGATTGTTATACACTGTACACTCAACTGTCAGTCAACCAGTCACATTTGTAGAGAGATGAGGTGAAACAACATACCTACAGTGGAATTCAATGTCATAATGTATTACGACAACTCTGTTATTGTCACGTTCTGACCTTAGTTCCTTTGTTTTGTCTTTGTTTTAGTATGGTCAGGGCGTGAGTTGGGGTGGGCAGTCTATGTTCTTTCTTCTATGATTTGGGATTTCTATGTTTTGGCCTGGTATGGTTCTCAATCAGAGGCAGCTGTCAATTGTTGTCCCTGATTGAGAACCATACTTAGGTAGTGTAACAACGTTCTTCGTTTGTCGAAAGAGATTCGGACCAAAATGCAGCGTGTTGGTTACTCATGTTTATTAGTGAAACAAATAACGAAACTATACATGAAATAACTAATAAATACAAAACAACAAAACGGAACGTGAAACCTTTTACAGCCTGACTGGTGAACACTAACACAGAGACAGGAACAATCACCCACGAAATACAAAGCGAAACCCAGGCTACCTAAATACGGTTCCCAATCAGAGACAACGAGAATCACCTGACTCTGATTGAGAACCGCCTCAGGCAGCCAAACCTATGTAACACACACCCCTAATCAGCTACAATCCCAATAACTAAAAAAAAACACTAAGAATACAACAAACAATAAACCCATGTCACACCCTGGCCTGACCAACTAATAAACTAAAACACAAAATAATAAGACCAAGGCGTGACAGGTAGCCTGTTTTCACCCTTGAGTTGTGGGTGATTATTTTCTGTTCAGTGTTTTTTCAGCACCATACAGGACTGTTCGTTTGTCATTTTATTTGTTTTTGTTCAGTGTTCATTACGTTATTAAAAATATGAACACTTACCACGCTGCGAATTGGTCCTCACCTTCTACCAACAATGGCCGTTACAGTTATCTATCATTTTGAACTGAAGACATCTGAGTTTTCATCAGTTTTAAGAGAAGTTGTTCACATATCAAACTACACAAAACAGATTATTACAGTACGAATAATGCCAGTGTTGGCATCTGAAAAGGATTCCATATGAAAACATTCAGCCACGTGTGACTGTGAAATACACTATTGATCCTGGTATGAGGGCGTAGTGGAGTGTGACGCAGCAGCGAGTTGACAACAGAATACAAATTACAGCCTGTCTAAAACGCTAAACCATTGGTTTATTACAAGGAGCCCTGAATTATAGCATAGATCAATAATGAAAATGAATCACAAGTCTGAGTTGTGATAATTAAAACATTCAACTTTATCGGCACAGATGTAGTGAGCAGAGCACCATGGGTGAGAATTAAAATACATTTCTCAAAGATTTGTGATCTATTTTTGAAAATGGAAAATGTTATTGACTCTAACTTTTTTTTGCATCTATAACTGTGTGTGTGTGGGGGGGGGGGGAGTTTTTAAAAATGGTTTATTCTTTTGCTTTTTGTCCATAAAGGGATTTTGGTGAGAAGTGTTGTAATTCTGACTGGTTTCCTGTGTTCCCTAGATCATAGATGAGGAGGACACCCAGTTCATGACCAACTGTCCCCCGGCTGTGACGGAGAGCACCCCCCGCAGGAGGACCCGGATCCAAGTGTTCTGGACAGCACCACCTTCTGGCAGCGGCTGTGTCATCCTCAAGTCGGTACCTTGTTTTAAAATACTGATACTATTACAACAGTTATTACACTACTACCACTACCATTAACCAGTGTTACTGGGATTTGTTCATTTATTTGTTTGCTTTTGCAGAAGCAGCAGGCAACTCTTTCTGAGTTCCACAAAAAGCACAAAACAAGTCACAAAAACACTGTGTGTGTGTGTGTGTGTGTGTGTGTGTGTGTGTGTGTGTGTGTGTGTGTGTGTGTGTGTGTGTGTGTGTGTGTGTGTGTGTGTGTGTGTGTGTGTGTGTGTGTGTGTATATTTAATGTGTTTGAGTGTCCCCTCAGTAACATTTCTCATTTAAATCTAGAAGAGAAGCAGTTAGTTTCTCGTCAACCCTCATCCAGAAAAGACTGGCATGCATGTTGTTGATGTGAGTTCTGTATGTGCAAGGCGCAATGCTCTGTTTTGAGCCAGCTACAGCTTTGCCAAGTATTTCTTTGCTTCACTTGACCATATTACTCGACAGTAATCAAGATGGGACAAGACCTGTTAATGCTATCAATTATTTGTTTCACAATACTATTTCTCAATATTGATACAGATGTGGTCAAATATGCTAACAATTATTTGTTTCAGAATTCAATTTCTCAATATTTCACCTTAGCACAATTCACAATTTTTTCTAAAATAAGAACAAATTATTATTTATAATGACAGCCTGGCAAGAGGCAGAATGCCTCTTGTGGGGATGGGGGCTGGGATAAACAAAAAAACAATGTAAGACAAAACGGACAACACAGACATATGACACTGTCAACAGCACAAATACAACAGCAAGCAAAGTGTGTGTGTGGAGGCATGTGTGTGGTGCGTTTGAAGTTCAACAACATGCTTCCTTACATATGGCAACGCAAACTAGTGACATCAGGTGACAAACTAGAGACAACTACATGTCTGCGTGTTGCTAGTGATGTCCACCCGACAACTTGAGGTTTGCACATACATAGTATCACCGTAGTCCAACACAGAAAGACGTTTGACGAATCAACTCTTTTCTGGCGGCTAAGAAAAAACAAGCTTTATGCCAGTATTAAAACCCAAGACGCATCTTGAGTTTCCTGACAAGGCTCTTTACATGGGTGGTGAAGCGCAACTTCTCATCTACCCAAACTCCCAGATATTTGTACGTCTTCACTTGTTCTATAGAATGGCCTTCCAAGGTAGTAATTACATGTGTTTAGGATAGGAAATTACTATGCATTTTGTTTTTAAGTAATTCAGAAGAACCTTCAAGTCATACAGATTCTGTTGAATGTTAAACACTGTTTGAGCTTTTTCAAAAGCCAAAGTCAAACTGCTGCAACTTGAATAGAGAACAGTGTCATGCGCATAAAAATGAACATCAGCTGTCTCAATATGTCTCCCAATGTTCTTGATATAAATAATAAACAACAGGGGACCAACAGGGGACCTAAAATGTATCCTTGAGGCACACCCGAGCACAACTCTATGGTGTCCGACAACCATCACACACTGGATTCGATTTGACATGTAGTTCACAAATCACTGCAGAGCATGACCAGTAATCCCAATACACTTCAATCTCTGCAGCAAGACAGTATGGTCCACAGTGTCAAATGCCTTTGACAAGTCTATGAATACAGTCACACAATGCAGCTTCTGATCCAGGTCACAATGTCTATCATTCAAAACCCTCAAAGTGTGTTTTGACAGTGCTGTAGGCCTTAAGGTAGACCTTAAGCTGCTTATTGACAAGGGACTCCAATACCTTTGCCAGGACAGGCAATTTAGATATGGGCTGATAGTTATTAGAGAATGTTTGTTGCATACATCCTGGAATAGTTTATGGAAATAAGAAAAGGCTAATTCAACATTGGGGATGAATTCAACTAAATTCCAGGCAATTTAAAAAAATTCTTGAGTATCAAACTGCAGTTTCTTTTCATGATGATACGTGGAGGTAGTTTAGGAACCATCTCTTACATAGACAGTAGTACAGTGATAAATTATATAATTTGCAAAACACCAGAAGCATTAAAACAATGTGGAGTGTTGTTTGAAATAAGATCAATCAAAGACCATTTTAGAGGACACTTTGCATTCAACCTTGTTACATTGTGAACAATCGGAGTTTATCAGAGTTGGATGTCAACCAATCTAGGTTCAGGTCACCCATAAGCACAAATTGAGATTTGACATTCTGTTGAGTATAATCAAAAAATACAATCCAGGAGCCATCATTAGCAGATCAGGGTCAATAACAACAGGAGACAACAAGATTCAAGGATGCGCAGGGATTTATGTTGAAAGACAGATATTCACATTGCTTGGGTTTGGTAGAAGAAGTCAGAATGATCGCTGAAAACGTCTTTATGTATATAGCAACACCACCACCCTTAGATTTTCGTTCAGACCAAAAAACACTGTAACTATCAATGCTGTCGGGCTGTATCATCGCCTGGTACGGGAACTGCACCGGCCACAACCGCAGGGCTCACCAGAGGCTGGCTTCCACGCGGTTACGCAAACCCTGCACCTTAGAGGCTGCTGTCCTATATACATAGACTTGGAATCACTGGCCACTTTAATAATGGAACACTAGTCACTTTAATAATGTTTACATACTGCTTTACTCACCTCATATCTATATACTGTATTCTATTCCACCATATTTTAGACAATGCCACTCCGACATTGCTCAATCTAATATTTACAGTACCAGTCAGAAGTTTGGACACACCTACTCATTCTATGTTTTTTCTTTATTTTGCCTATTTTCTGCATTGTAGAATAATAGTGAAGACATCAACACTATGAAATAAAACATGGAATCATGTAGTAACAAAAAATGTTAAACAAATCAAAATATATTTTATATTTGAGATTCTTCAAAGTGCCACCCTTTGCCTTGAGGACAGCTTTGCACACTCTTGGCATTCTCTCAACCAACTTCATGAGTTAGTCACCTGGAATTCATTTCAATTAACAGGTGTGCCTGAATTTGTGGAATTTCTTTCCTTGATGCATTTGAGCCAATCAGTTGTGTTGTGACAAGGTAGTAGAGGTCGACCGATTAATCGGAATGACCGATTAATTAGGGCCGATTTCAAGTTTAAATAACAATCGGTGTTTTTGGGCGCCGATTTCCCGAATTAAAAAAATATATATAATTTTTTACATTTATTTTTTATACCTTTATTTAACTAGGCAAGTCAGTTAAGAACACATTCTTATTTTCAATGACGGCCTAGGAACGGTGGGTTAACTGCCTTGTTCATTGGCAGAACGGCAGATTTTCACCTTGTCAGCTCGGGGGATCCAATCTTGCAACCTTACAGTTAACTAGTCCAACACAATAACGACCTGTCTCTCTCTCGATGCACTCCACAAGGAGACTGCCTGTTACGCGAATGCAGTAAGCCAAGGTAAGTTGCTAGCTAGCATTAAACTTATCTTATAAAAAACAATCAATCATAATCACTAGTTAACTACACATGGTTGATGATATTACTAGATATTATCTAGTGTGTCCTGCGTTGCATATAATCTGACTGAGCATGCAAGTATCTGACTGAGCGGTGGTAGGCAGAAGCAGGCGCGTAAACATGAATTCAAACAGCACTTTCATGCGTTTTTGCCAGCAGCTCTTCATTGTGCATTGTCAAGCATTGCGCTGTTTATGACTTCAAGCCTATCAACTCCCGAGATGAGGCTGGTGTAACTGAAGTGAAATGGCTAGCTAGTTAGCGCACGCTAACTAGAGGGACAGAAGCTATACTGTTACACTGGCAATACTAAAGTGCCTATAAGAACATCCAATTGTCAAAGGTTAATGAAATACAAATGGTATAGAGGGAAAAAGTCCTATAATTCCTATAATAACTACAACCTAAAACTTCTTACCTGGGAATATTAAAGACTCATGTTAAAAGGAACCACCAGCTTTTATATGTTCTCATGTTCAAGTTCTCTCACGTCACCCCGCTCCTCCGCTCTCTCCACTGGCTTCCAGTTGAAGCTCGCATCCGCTACAAGACCATGGTGCTTGCCTATGGAGCTGTGAGGGGAACGGCACCGCAGTACCTCCAGGCTCTGATCAGGCCCTACACCCAAACAAGGGCACTGCGTTCATCCACCTCTGGCCTGCTCGCCTCCCTACCACTGAGGAAGTACAGTTCCCGCTCAGCCCAGTCAAAACTGTTCGCTGCTCTGGCCCCCCAATGGTGGAACAAACTCCCTCACAACGCCAGGACAGCGGAGTCAATCACCACCTTCCGGAGACACCTGAAACCCCACCTCTTTAAGGAATACCTAGGATAGGATAAAGTAATCCTTCTCACCCCCCCCCCTTAGATGCACTATTGTAAAGTGGCTGTTCCACTGGATGTCATAAGGTGAATTCACCAATTTGTAAGTCGCTCTGGATAAGAGCGTCTGCCAAATGACTTAAATGTAAATGTAATGTTCTGAGCAAGGAAATGAAATGTTAGCTTTCTTACATAGCACATTGCACTTTTACTTTCTTCTCCAACACTTTGTTTTTGCATTATTTAAACCAAATTGAACATGTTTCATTATTTACTTGATGCTAAATTGATTTTATTGATGTATTATATTAAGTTAAAATAAGTGTTCATTCAGTATTGTTGTAATTGTCATTATTACAATTTTCTTTTTTAAATCGGCCGATTTAATCGGTATCGGCCTTTAGGTCCTCCAATAATCGGTATCGGCGGTGAAAAATCATAATCGGTCGACCTCTACAAGGTAGGGGTGGTATACGGAAGATAACCCTATTTCGTAAAAGACCAAGCCAATATTATGGCAAGAAGAGCTCAAATAAGCAAAACAAAACATCAATTGTTCAGAGGAGACTGCGTGAATCAGGCCTTCATGGTCGAATTGCTGCCAAGAAACCACTACTAAACGACACCAATAATAAGAGACTTGCTTGTTCCAAGAAACATTAGCAATTGGCATTAGACCTGTGGAAATCTGTCCTTTGGTCTAATGAGTCCAAATTGGAGATTGTTGGTTCCAACCGCTGTGTGTTTGCGAGACGCAGAGTAGGTGAACGGATGATCTCCGCATGTGTGGTTCCCACCATGAAGCATGGAGGAGAAGGTGTGATGGTGTGGGGATGCTTTGTCTGTGATTTATTTAGAATTCAAGGCACACTTAACCAGCATGGCTACCACAGCATTCTGCAGCAATACGCCATCCCATCTGGTTTGGGCTTAGTGGGACTATCATTTGTTTTTCAACAGGACAATGACCCAACACACCTTCAGGCTGTGTAAGGGCTATTTGACCGAGGAGAGTGATGGAGTACTGCATCAGATATCCTGGCCTCCACAATCACCCAACCTCAACCCAATTGAGGTGGTTTGGGATGAGTTGTACCGCAGAGGAAAAGGAAAAGCAGCCAACAAGTGCTCAAATCTTCTTGGGTATGACGCTACTAGTTTGGCACACCTGTATTTGGAGAGTTTCTCCCATTCCTCTGCAGATCCTCTCAAGCGCTGTCAGATTGGATGGGGAGCGTTGCTGCACAGCTATTTTACGGTTTCTCCAGAAATGTTCAATTGGGTTCAAGTCTGGGCTCTGGCTGGACAGCTCAAGGACATTCAGAGACTTGTCCCGAAGCCACTCCTGCTTTGTCTTGGCTGTGTGCTTAGGGTCATTGTCCTGTTTGAAGGTGAACCTTCACCCCAGTCAGAGGTCCTGAGTGCCCTGGAGCAGGTTTTCATCAAGGATCTCTCTGTTTGTATTCTGCTCCGTTCATCTTTGCCTCAATCCTTACTAGTCTCCCAGTCCCTGCATCTAAAAATCATTCCCACAGCATGATGCTGCCACCCCCATGCTTCACCGTAGGGATGGTGCTACAATGGTTCCTCCTCTTAAAAGTTGCAAGCTTGCAGGACTTAGAGGTACCCAGTGTCATGGCTTCATTGCTCCAGACCACCACAAGGAGAGTTAGAGCACTCATTATGCATTTGGGTTCCAAGGTTTTTATATGACCAATCATATCGAGTGATTCCAATGACAAGTTTTGACGCAAGCCACCCATGCCTGGTGGCGTTTTTCAACAAAGATGGCAGACAAAACATTACGGTGGAACCAAATGTAAGTAGTTATAACGTCATAACGAGTCATGCAAGAAATGTACAATTGAGAGGAATAATGTAGAGACAAACAGTTTTGTTAACTTCTTGCATCGAGCAATCCCGGATCCGGGATTCTATTTATAGCCTCAAGCTCATTAGCATAATGCAACGTTAACTATTCATGAAAATCGCAAATGAAATGAAATAAATATATTTGCTCTCAAGCTTAGACTTTTGTTAACAACACTGTCATCTCAGATTTTCAAAATATGCTTTTCAACCATAGCTAAACAAGCATTTGTGTAAGAGTGTTGATAGCTAGCATAGCTATAAGCCTAGAATTCAGCCAGCAACATTTTCACAAAAACAAGAAAATCATTCAAATAAAATCATTTACCTTTGAAGATCTTCAGATGTTTTCAATGAGGAGACTCTCAGTTAGATAGCAAATGTTCAGTTTTTCAAAAAAATATTATTTGTGTAGGACAAATCGCTCCGTTTTGTTCATGTTTGGCTATGAAAAAACCTGTATCCAGTTATAGCCTCAAGCTCATTAGCATAACGTAACGTTAACTATTTATGAAAATCGCAAATGAAATGAAATGAATGTGCTAGCTCTCAAGCTTAGCCTTTTCTGTGTAAGAGTATTGATAGCTAGCGTAGCATTTAGCAGGCAACATTTACACAAAAACCAGAAAAGGATTCAAATAAAATCATTTACCTTTGAAGAACTTTGGATGTTTTCAATGAGGAGACTCTCAGTTACATAGCAAATGTTCAGTTTTTCCTGAAAGATTCTTTGTGTAGGAGAAATCGCTCCGTTTTGTACATCACGTTTGGGTACCAAAAGAAAACGAAAATTCAGTCATCAAAAAGGCGAACTGTTTTCCAAATTAACTCCATAATATCAACTGAAACACGGCAAACGCTGAGACAATGAAAAACAGAGCCTCAAAAATCCTACTCATTTCCGGGTTGAAGTTTCATCTTGGTTTTGCCTGTAGCATCTGTTCTGGGGCACTCACAGACAATATCTTTGCAGTTCTGGAAACGTCAGAGTGTTTTCTTTCCAAAGCTATCAATTATATGCATAGTCAAGCATCTTTTTGTGACAAAATATTGCGCTTAAAACGGGCACATCTTTTTATCCAAAAATGAAATAGCGCCCCCATAGATGTAACAGGTTAATGTACGCAACTTGCTAAATAGCCATTTATCTGACTAGCTAACATTAGCCAGCTAACTAATGTTAGGAGAATAAATTTGTACTTCGTGTTGTTTAATGTTTTAGGGACTCCTGAGAACACCAGCACACCAGGCTGTCATCGTGTGAAACAATGGATGTAAAGTATCTAGCTAGCTAAAGCATTCACTTCAAATTGAACGTACAATTATGTAAACTTGCCTTGCAATGCAGCTGAAGTAACATAGCTAGCTAACTGTTTACTTGCTTATTGTGTAGTGCAGGATAAAAATAACTGTATGCCTATGGATGTGTATCTAACTACAGTATGTAGCCGATCTGTGTATGGACCCTAAAACGTTAGGTTCTGAACTGGTATAAATATTAATCTATGAACCTCAGTTTACATACACTTAGATTGGAGTCATTAAAACTCATTTTTCAACCACTCCACAAATGTCTTGTTAACAAACTATAGTTTTAGCAAATCGGTTAGGACATCTACTTTGTGCATGACACAAGTCATTATTCAATTTTTTTTTCATTTACAGACAAATTATTTCACTTATAATTCACTGTATCACAAATCCAGTGGGTCAGAAGTTTACAAGTTGACTAAGTTGACTGTTTTGCACGCCCAATTTTTCAGTTTTTGATTTGTTAAAAAGGTTTGAAATATCCAATAAATGTCGTTCCACTTCATGATTGTGTCCCACTTGTTGTTGATTCTTCACAAAAAAATACAGTTTTATATCTTTATGTTTGAAGCCTGAAATGTGTCAAAAGGTCGCAAAGTTCAAGGGGGCCGAATACTTTCGCAAGGCACTGTATATTGAAGCAACATCTAAAGACATTTGTCGAAAATGGGTCTTCCAAATGGACAATGACCCCAAGCGTACTTCCAAAGTTGGCTTAAGGACAACAAAGTCAAGGTATTAGAGTGGCCAGAAATCCCTGACCTCAATCCTATAGAACATTTGTGGGCAGAACTGAAAAACCATGTGCGAGCAAGGAGGCCTACAAACTTGACCAACTCTGTCAGGAGAAATGGGCCAAAATTCAACCAACTTATTGTGGGAAGCTTGTGGAAGGCTACCCGAAACGTTTGACACAAGTTAAACAATTTAAAGGCAATGCTACCAAATATTAATTGAGTGTATGTAAACTTCTGACCCACTGGGAGTGTGATGAAAGAAATAAAAGCTGAAATAAATCTTCACTCTACTATTATTCTGACATTTCACATTTTTAAAATAAATGGTGATCCTATCTGACCTAAAACAGGGAATTTTTGCTAGGATTAAATGTAAGGAATTGTGAAAAACCGAGATTATTTTTTTTTGCTAAGGTCTATGTACACTTCCGACTTCAACTGTACATGTACTGCAGTTATTACCACGCATGAGATTCCCACATTGTACACTGTACATTGAATATACATTAATTCACTGATCATGTACTCTTCCTTGGTAAATAAAGGTGCAGTTCAGGTATGAATCTCTGATACATTCTTTTCAGTCATATCAAACTCCATTATTTGAATGATGCTGTCTGCATGTATGTATTACAATTAATAATTTCAACAGTGTTTACCACTCCTGCTCCTGGGACATCAATGATTACACATTGTAACTATGCAGTAGACTAGAAACATGATTGATTTGTAATTCATATATGCATTAAATAAATGATGCATATCTAACTTCCTTCTGCATTAATCTGAGGACACAGGATAGTATTTCAATGAGATACTTAATTTCAACCAGTGGAGAATGTGAAACGCTTTATTGAAAGAAGTTCATTATCCAGGTGTTATAAATACATAATACATGCATTATAATTATGATAATTGTAATATTATATAATACAAGTTCAATCTGGTGTGTGCATTATAAAACAAGGAAGAAAGACGAGGTGGGGAGATAGGTGTAGAAGACAGAAAGGAAAAAAAGATAAGAACAGCTTAATGAATTAATGAATTACACTGCTACCCTAATATTCTCTCAGTTCATCACAATTGCGGTGTCTCCTAACCAGCATTGGGCCCCCAGTTGGCCCGAAGGATACCTTAAGAGTGGGTGAGGTGGCGATGACGGGACTGGCTTCCTCTCTCACATCAAAACATACCTGCAGATGAGAGACCGATGGATAGATAGAGAGCATGGAAGAGGGAAAGGAGCAAGATGGGAACAAAAACAATTTGTTGCAAGGTGGGGAGGGGGGGGGGGCTAATTGCTGAACAATAGACTATTCAACCTACCAAAGAATAGTCTAATAGCCGAGCTAGGTGTGAAAAAAAACCTATCACAGACCAGATTTGCCCTAATGACCAAAGGGTAGATTGCTACTTAATGTAATAAAGTAATGACTTTTCAAATAAGTTACCTTACACCTTATGTTGGCTGACAATTTGTTAGCTACGCTGCCCTTACGAGCCACATAGCATATCATTACAGCAGTATGTACCGGTATGTTAGCTAGCTACCTAACGTTAGTAGTTATACACCACCCATGCCATTAACTATAGGCTACCTAACTACCCAACGTTTATTGACTTGATTATTCCAGTCATTCTTAGCTGAGCAAAATGGGACAGTTGTGCTTTCTCAATGGATCATTCGGGTGCTTTTGTAAATTCTCTCTGGCTATCCATAGGCTGGACAATAGAACGAGTCAAAATTCACCCTGGCTATCCATAGGCTGGACAATAGAATGAGTCAAAATTCACCCAAGGCTGAAAAATGGCTGAAAAATGGCTGGTTGGTTAAACTGGAACACTAGCGAGTGCCCATAGCAAATTAATGGAATCGAACGTTCGCAGAGCCTGTTTTGACTGGAGAATTAGAATTCCATTTTGCGTAAATGGCACAAAAAATGTATCCCTTTTTATTTTAGCACTACAATCTGTTCGTTGGACGAAACTGGAAAAAAACACATTGTGTAGAAAGTAAACATCCGCACCTCAATGGTGTCAACTGTGCTTATGTTTGCGTAATGAGAAAAAAAAAACTTCTGACTTTTTCTGGTCTAGCGATTGATGACAAAGAAGCTCGTTGCCCAGACTTACATAATTACAAAAAGGAGATTCTCCTGATTTATAATGGTGCCCGACTTGAAAAAAAACCAAAATATTCACAGTGAGATATTTGGCGAAATAGACCAGCATGCCTCTCCGTAGGAAAACAATGGGGGGAGCTCAGCGTTCCAGGGACAAAAAGTATTTTGGGGTTAGCATTTGATGACAACCGAGCTAGCTTCCCAGGCACACATAATTAGAAAGAGGAGATTCTCACGATTAAAATGGCATCTGACTTGAAAAAATATAAATATACACATTGCGAGATATTTTGCAAAATAGACAGATATGCCTATGTTTCCCCCATAGGAAACAATGGGAAGACCGCAGAGTTCCAATATTTTTGTTGTTGTTTACATTTGAACTATAAAACAACGTAAGCAGGTCTCATTTCCAACAATAGCGAAGCAGGCATTGTGACGTTGAACATTTACCTGGGAATAGAACGTTCGGAAGGTGATTTGGTGCCACAGTGCTCAATAGGAGCTGTCAGGTGAAAAATGCAATGAACTAGTTGGATGCAATGAACTAGTTTTTATCAAAAAAGAACGTTGTTTAGAATTTCATGTATCCAGCCTACTATCAACACGGATTTCAGAGCACTCTCGTCTGAGTGTACCAGAGCGCAGAATAATCCATTTACGATCTCTCAATACCCGTTGAATATGGCCGGTGTCAGTAAACATCGGGAAAAAAGCGCAATTAAATTGTTTCCAGTACCACATTTACAGTCACTAACGCTCTGATTAACACGAAAACTGCATTACCAGCTCAGCTAGGGCGAGTAAAATGGTCAGAGTGGTCTCATTTTTTTCTGGAAGTAGCTAGCAAGCTAGTCAACATTAGCTTGGATGCTTGACTGTCATTATAAGGCCAGACCGCTCAAATCAACCCTACTCCTCGGCCCGAACGTCCAGTGTGCCCTCCGAGATCGAAACGGTCTGAATGTACAATCTGACAATGGTCTGAATTTATGAGCGTCACGTTGTACAGCGCCATATTGTCTGTTCCATCCTAGTGGAAACCCAGAGGGTTTGATTGTGCTAGGTGTCCTCCAGACGTGTCGCTTGGCATTCAGGCCAAAGAGTTCAATCTTGGTTTCAAGCATCATACCTAAGAAGACTGTAGTCGTTGCCAAAGGTGCTTCAGAAAAGTACTGAGTAAAGGGTCTGAATACTTATGTAAATGTGATATTTCAACTTTTTATGATAAATTATGTGGTATTGTTTATAGATTGATTAGGGGGAAAAACATTTATCAATTTTAGAATAAGGCTGTAACATAACAAAATATCTTAAGTCTAGGGGTCAGAATACTTTCATAAGGCACTGTATGTAAAAATTGATTCTCCAATAAAATCCCTGGTCACACTTGTAGGTGATGTCATGACGTTAGCTAGCATAGCTTATGCACAGAAACATGTCATCCGGTCTAATGGTTGTGTCGCGCCAAACTGTGAATGTGCAGCTGTAAAATTAAATTAATGTTTCTGGCAATTTTGTAATTTGAGATGGAGCTAAATTTGTCTATGATCTTCAGAGCCTTTGGGAGGGATTGAACTACATTATCTAGATAAAGTTAGATATCGTCGGCGTGTAATTAGATAATGTCATCCGTAGAACTGAGAGCTATTGGTGTAATTTCTTTACGTTGTCGAATTGTCGTGGCCAGGGGCTCCATAGACAATACAAATTGCAGAATTGAGATGGGATCACCTTGCCTGCTACTTCTAGTCTAAATGGAACAGAGCAGGTAATGCATGTTATTACTATGGCTGAGGGATTAGCATATAGTATTTTAATAATACTTTAAAAAAATTGAAGCCAAGTCCCATATGTTTAAAAACTGACCAAAGATGTGACCTTTTTAGGCTATCAAAAGCTTTTTCTGCGTTGAGATATATCATTGCCCAATGAGCTTTAGTTTCTGATGAAGAATGTTAGATCTGTAATAATTTCTTTAACAGACACGCTTTGGTCCAGATGTACAAATTTGGGTAAGTACTTTTCGAGACGGGACAACAGAATTTTAGAAAATTGTTTAATATCTGTATTTATCAAAGGTAGAGGGCAATAGTGAGAACACTGGATGGCGTCCTTAACTTTTGTTTTACAAAGGTAAATTACTGCTATATTTACATCCCTTCCAAATGAACCTTTTTGTGAACGGCTCTGCTAATCATTTCAAGTAACAGTGGACTTAATTGGTTCCATATTTTTAAATAGACCTCAGAAGAAATACTAGTGATTTTCCTTTTATTCATGTTATCCAATGTGGGCTCCCAGCAAGTTGATGTAGGCTCCCAGTAAGCTGGCTTCCTCAGTTGAGAGAAGAGGAGTTTTTATATCTTTTAAAAAAATGACTCAATCTGGCTGGGTGTGGATATACAATAAGAGAGGTGTACAATTTATTATAGAAATGGGAGAACCTTTGGTTAATTAATGTTGGTTATGATAGTAATTCACCTGATTCAGATTCAATAGCTGCACTATCTGCTAATTGATCATTACTGAGAAGCTTGTTAGACAGATTTTTGTCCCGCATGTCCAGAATGGCATTCAAATTTGTCCCGATAACCCGTTGTAATTTTTTTTAGGCAGTGGATCAGCTTTATTATTGCAGATATATTGTTGCGTCCGTCAATGTAATTGTTTGTATCATTTCCAATCCCCCATAGATTTTTGGGGTAAATATATATATCCATATGCATACATAAACATTCATACATATACACATATATACAATGGGGCAAACAAAGTATTTAGTCAGCTACCAATTGTGCAAGTTCTCCCACTTAAAAATATGAGAGAGGACTGTAATTTTCATCATAGGTACACTTCAAATATGACAGACAAAATGAGAAAAAAATTCCAGAAAATCACATTGTAGGATTTTTAATGCATTTATTTGCAAATTATGGTGGAAAATAAGTATTTGGTCAATAACAAAAGTTTATCTCAATACTTTGTTATGTACCCTTTGTTGGCAATGACAGAGGTCAACCGTTTTCTGTAAGTCTTCACAAGGTTTTCACACACTGTTGCTGGTATTTTGGCCCATTCCTCCATGCAGATCTCCTCTAGAGCAGTGATGTTTTGGGGCTGTTGCCGGGCAACACTGACTTTCAATACCCTCCAAAGAAGTTCTATGGTGTTGAGATCTGGAGACTGTCTAGGCCACTCCAGGACCTTGAAATGCTTCTTACGAAGCCACTCCTTCGTTGCCCGGGCGGTGTGTTTGAGATCATTGTCATGCTGAAAGACCCAGCCACGTTTCATCTTCAATGGCCTTGCTGATGGAAGGTTTTCACTCAAAATCTCACGATACATGGCCCCATTCATTCTTTCCTTTACACGAGTCAGTCGTCCTGGTCCATTTGCAGAAAAACAGCCCCAAAGCATGATGTTTCCACCCCCATGCTTCACAGTAGGTATGGTGTTCTTTGGATGCAACTCAGCATTCTTTGTCCTCCAAACACGACGAGTTGAGTTTTTACCAAAAAGTTCTATTTTGGTTTCATCTGACCATATAACACTCTCCCAATCTTCTTCTGGATCATCCAAATGCTCTCTAGCAAACTTCAGACGGGCCTGGACATGTACTGGCTTAAGCAGGGGGACACGTCTGGCACTGCAGGATTTGAGTCCCTGGCGGCGTAGTGTGTTACTGATGGTAGGCTTTGTTACTTTGGTCCCACTTCTCTGCAGGTTATTCACTAGGTCCCCCCGTGTGGTTCTGGGATTTTTGCTCACTGTTCTTGTGATCAATTTGACCCCACGGGGTGAGATCTTGCGTGGAGCCCCAGATCGAGGGAGATTATCAGTGGTCTTGTATGTCTTCCATTTCCTAATAATTGCTCCCACAGTTGATTTCTTCAAACCAAGCTGCTTACCTATTGCTTATTCAGTCTTCCTAGCCTGGTGCAGGTCTACAATTTAGTTTCTGGTGTCCTTTGACAGCTCTTTGGTCTTGGCCATAGTGGAGTTTGGAGTGTGACTGTTTGAGGTTGTGGACAGGTGTCTTTTATACCGATAACAAGTTCAAACAGGTGCCATTAATACAGGTAACGAGTGGAGGACAGAGGAGCCTCTTAAAGACGAAGTTACAGGTCTGTGAGAGCCAGAAATATTGCTTGTTTGTAGGTGACCAAATACTTATTTTCCACCATCATTTGCAAATAAATTCATAAAAAAATCCTACAATGTGATTTTCTGGATTTTTTTTCTTCTCATTTTGTCTGCCATAGTTGAAATGTACCTATGATGAAAATTACAGGTCTCTCTGATCTTTTTAAGTGGGATAACTTGCACAATTGGTGGCTGACTAAATATTTTTTTGCCCCACTGTATATAAACTCCAGTCGTACTTTATCATAAGCCTTTTCAAAGTCGGCTATGAAAACCAGAACTGGTTTCCCCGATATTTCATAGTGTTATATTGTTTCCAGTACTTGTCTAATATTATCTCCAATGTATCGTCCATGTAAAAAAACCTGTCTGATAAGGATGAGTAATATCTGACAAAACCTATTTAATTCTATGCGCCAAACGTTTAGCTACAAGTTTTGCATCACAACACTGAAGTGTAAAATACCTAAATTATTTTTAAATGGACTGGATCTTTATTTATACCACTTGGATCCTGTTTCAGTAATAATGAAATCAGACCTTCTTGTTGTGTTTCCGATAATCTACCATTTATATGGGAGTGGTTAAAACATGTTAAAAAAAACAGTTTTAATTAATTTAATTCTAACAATATGCTGTTCCGGGAATTAAAAAAACGTAGGATCATATGAATTTGGAACATGCATATTATTAAAGAACATTTTCTTTCCATTATGGATACATTTAAGGAAAGTGATTCGGCTTTCTTGGTCTTCCTAGGTCTTTTGCAGCATGTGTGTTTCTTGGAACATTGCTACATCAATATGGTTTCTTGCTAGGATTTCAAGATAGGCCTAAACTCACCTATTAAGCTAACGTATAGCTAGCGGACCCATAGAGAAACCCACCCATTGATACAGCGGTCTGTCATTTAGCAATTCTGGACACAAAGACAAAACCATCTCATTGTCCTTGTCATCTGAGAGGTCAGTGTCACTCAGATTGTTCTCAGTTCTGACTTGTGCTTATTCCTGTCTTCCTTGTCTGTCGTTTATTTGGATCATGGCCTAGTGTCTTTCCCTCTATCTCGAGGCAAGTCATTGATAAGTAGTAACAAATTGCGGTGAAGGATTCTCTGCATCCCAGTGGGATTATCAGGTCGAACTTTGTAGACAGGGTTTT
This sequence comes from Oncorhynchus masou masou, assembly GCF_036934945.1. Lineage (NCBI taxonomy): Eukaryota > Metazoa > Chordata > Actinopteri > Salmoniformes > Salmonidae > Oncorhynchus > Oncorhynchus masou. The sequence continues at coordinate 56,921,377 of NC_088242.1, forward strand.
CACCCACCTGTTCCACAACCATGGTATGCTTCTCCCAGTAGGCTCTCAGTTTTCCTGGCCTTCCTCTTTCCCATAGGTTTCTGAAAAGCACACGGGTCCCCAGGTTGAAGAGCTATGCTTATTTTTTTTTTACTTTTCCTGTGCAAATGATTGTTGGCTGTTCTTTGAGGTAATCTGATAGCAAGGCATCTGAACAGGGCATTTTAATCTTACGGATCAGGTTGTGGTGAAGTTTGGTTGGATATCCAAAGCGTGGAATATAGTCATTAAAGATCTTTTAAGGGGGGTTACATGACCAACAGGCATTATGGTCGCTCTAATCACCAGAGTTCCGCAATCCCAATTTCTCTTTTTTTCCATATTTTAAACACATTATTTATATAATTAACTCTTAAAAAGTGAACCAAAGACTGACTAACAATGCCAATGACCCAAGGAGGAAAGAAACATGGCACTTCTCTGAGTTCTTTGCCTATAGTTAAGTGTCAAAAGAAAGCCCTCAGCACTGAAACTGAGGCCTTCATAGCTGGCTACATTTCTGAGGCGTTAGCCAAGCAACAGAACTCTTTTGAAGCTATGTTACAATGGGTGTTAGCTGAGGCGGTGGAACCACTCAACAAAAAAAACATCATGCGACTTGAGCGGCTGTTGAAGCACTTACAATTGACATTGAGAGTGGTTGACAACCTGCCTACTAATGTGGACAATCAGCAAGGTGGAATTAGGGAAACCAACCTGAAAATCAACAACTGTTCTTCACAACTGAAGATGATGCAGCTCAAGATGGCTGAAATGGAGGACCGTTCAGGTTGCTCAAATTTAAGATTAATTAATTTAAAATATGGAGAAGAGACTGACGATCCCATTGAATTTCTACAGGGAATGATCTCTAAATGGATCCCATCCATATCTCACAAGGTTGCGATAGAAAGAGCCCACTGACCTGGGACTGGTAATGCTACCAACAGACCAAGGATGCTGATCTTCAAGGTCCTCTGGTACAATGACCACCAAGCCGCTCTACAAGGAGCCAGGGCAACAGAGCTCATTCACTATGCCGGCAAGGTGTTTTTTCCCTGACTACAGCACCTACAGCATCTACACCTCCCAACGCCCCACAGCCTTCAACGATGTCCAGAGCAAACTCCGACTGAGGGGCATCCAGCCATTCCTCTCTTATCCAGCTACGCACCGGACCACACACAGGGGAAACCACCTGTCAATCACCACAGCACAAGATGCAGAGGTGTTTGTGGCATCACTGGGAGAGGACAACCACGAGCACCGCTGTAACGGCGTTCTTCGTTTGTCGCAAGAAAGTCGGACCGAAATGCAGTGTTGGTTACTCATGTTTTTTAATGAAAACAAATGACGATTACATGAAAATACTGAGAAAAATACAAAACAACAAAACGGAACGTGAAACCTAAATACAGCCTATCTGGTGAAACTACACAGAGACAGGAACAATCACCCACGAAATACAAAGTGAAACCCAGGCTACCTAAATACGGTTCCCAATCAGAGACAACGAGAATCACCTGACTCTGATTGAGAACCGCCTCAGGCAGCCAAACCTATGCAACACCCCTACTCAGCCACAATCCCAATAACTAAAAAAACCCACTACGAAATACAACAACATAAACCCATGTCACACCCTGGCCTGACCAACTAATTAACGAAAACACAAAAAACTAAGACCAAGGCGTGACAACCGCAGTGAGCACCACACCGCTGGTCCTGTTGTGAGGTGTAAAACTCAACAACGGGGCCATGCAAACACCAGGGAACCTATGGATTAAATTAACTGGTCAAGAGAATTTATCCGCACCTTCAAGGAACTTTGAGGAACATTTGATCTAATTGCTTGTGATCATTTTGAACTTCAGCAACATAGCACCAGCAAGCTATAATACTAGCTATCCAGCTAGCTGGGTGATTGGGACAGTGATGTTACAGCTAATGTTAGCAGCTAAGTCATCACAACTGTTAGCTAGCTAACTAATTCTCTTCAGTAGTATCCAGTATAACTTACATGTTGTTGCAAGTTAACCTAGATTCTACAAACAAAAAGTTTTATTTTACAACTAAGTTACGTTCACAACTTTCTGTGTTAACTCTGTCTAGTGGTAGCTTGCTATCTAGCTAACTTAGCCAGCAGCTAGCTAGCTTGTTTCACGTTGCGATGACAACTGCAATGCTAGAGTCAGCTAAGTCAGCTATCAACATCACCACTGAATTATTTAGATCTCCATGTTTGTGCTACATTTAGGCTTAATTGTTCAGTCATTTGAGCATTTCTTGCCTTTCTCATATCTCCTTTGCATCAGTTAATGCAAAAATATTTAGGAAATGGAGGGATATGGGGAGGGTTTTAGACACTGTAGTTGAAACCACTGCGTTTAGTCATGGGTCTAACATTGAGGGGAGAGGGAGAACTGTTGTGTCCTAACCTGTCAGGGAGTGGAGGGATTATTTGTTTCAATTGCTTTGATACATTTTGTAGGGTTATAAGGGTGGGATGGCAATATGAAGGGTTTTGTAATTTGACATGTAATTTTATCCAACAATGGATATGTTTACAGTTTTTCCTGGAATATCTGGTTTACAGTTATTTAGTTGGCAACTGAATAGTGATTCTATAGCTATCATAAATTACACCCCCCTCGCCTTTATCAATCAAACTGGAATTCAGATCAATTTAGTGATCATTTCCTGTAATCTGAGGGGTCCTAATGAGCCAAATAAGCAAATGAAATGTCTTGACGTATTAGATAGGAATAAAGTTGACGTTGCTCTATTGCAAGAGACACATCTTTTAAAGGGTGATGTCTGTAGACTTCAAAACAAATACTACAAACTGGCAGCCGCTTCATTTTTCACATCGAAATCTAAAGAGGTGCTTATTCTACATAAGCACAATTTACCCCTTAAAATTGAAAAAAGTGGAAATTAAAAACAGGACAGTTTTTTTATAGTTTCATACAGAATGTTCCACTCTGTTATGGAAGGAAAAAAAGCATTTGTATCTATTTATGCTCCGAACTCATATGACAAAAATGTTCTCCCTTCTGGAACCAGAAGCTTGCTCAATTTATCTGATTCTAAGCTTATTAGTAGAACTCACATGGATGCCATTATTGATTTGGGGAACAGTGGGTTAACTGCCTTGCTCAGTGGCAGATTTTTACCTTGTCAATCCAGCAACCTTTTGGTCAGCCCCCTGCACCTCTCTGATTCAGAGGGGTTGCGTTAAATGCGGCACAACACATTTCAGTTGAATACATTAAGTTTGTCAACTGACTACTGTAGGTATCCGCCTTTCCCTTTCCCTGATTCTAAGCTAGATAGATCTGGACCTTCTCATAGCTCATCACGAGTGAATGCTTCCAAACAATTTCCAAACAATTTCTTAAAGATCTTAATCTTAATGACTGTTGGCGATTTCATAATCCCACAACTAAGGACTATACATGCATGTTCTGCTAGATTTAAGACTTTCGCGAAAATTGACTATGCTTTAACATTTACTGATATTGCATGTTACATGGAATTTATTAAAACATTACCGGCCATTCTATCTGATCATAATCCCATTCTTTGTCGATTTTCAAATCTTCCCAATGAAAAGCGTGGACTGAGATGGATATTTAATAATACTTTACATACATAACTGTTTGAATTTAAAATACTTTTTTGAAATAAATTATCTCTCAGTGGAGGACTCAATTACTCCCGAGTGGCGCAGTTGTCTAAACTACAGCATCTGTGCTAGAGGCGTCACTACAGACCCTGGTTTGATTCCAGGCTGTATCACAACCGGACGTGATTGGGAGGCGCATAGGGCGTCGCACTATTGGCCCAGTGTCGCCCGGGTTAGCATTTGGCCGGGGTAGGCCGTCATTATAAATAAGAATTTGTTCTCAACTGACTTGCCTAGTTAAATAAATAAAATTATGGTATGGTTAACTGCAAAAGGTTTCATAAAAGGTAACACTAGACCTTTTCCTCTAATTTACAGAAATTAAGACTTCAGAAGATCAGTGAATTTGAAAATAATTGTAAAATGCTGGAATACTTGCTTAAAAACAACTATTCAACCGAGAGAAATTGAGCTAAATGCAAGTAGACTGGAACTTAATGACCTGTTGCAATGTAGAACAGAATTCATTTCTGCAGAGGGTACGACAAATATAACATTTTCAAGGGAGTAGGTCTAGCCAGCTACTGGCACTGTAGCTTAAACATGCTGATACAAGATCATCAGAAATAAATATCTGATCCACAGAAATAAATGCAACTTTTAGAGCATATTATTTTGATTTATACAGTTCCTCACATAGCTTTGATACTTCTGCTTGTCGGCAGTTCTTGGAGAACCTTATGTTGCCCAAACCTGTCACTTTATGTGAGCTGAAAGCTGTTCTTTTAAATATGAAGAAAGCGAAAGCGCCTGGTTTTGATGGAATACCTCCTTAACTCATTCTCAATTTTTGGGATGAGTGCAGCTATTATATCCCTAATCCCTAAGAAAAGAAAAGACCTCACAGATTGTGGTAATTATCGGCCAATCAGTTTAATCGTAACAGAACATGAAGATGTTTGCCAAAGTTCTAACCATGCGCCTAGAGAAAGTTATGAACAAGCTCATGCATCCTGACCTAACAGGGTTTATTAAAAGTTAAATATAATCGAAAATGTAATCTACGTAACCCCCAAAGGTAGTTATTTGTCATGAGGGCCATTAACAATAACTAGTAATGCTGCATATTCAAAGGTTAAAAAATTACCTTTCTTGTAAAAATAGTATGATATGAAGAAAATGATATGAAGAAAATAGGAAATATTTATTATGTATTATGAATAAGGCTTGAAATTACTTACAGTATATGCTTTCTAAATGTAACGGATAACTATAAGATTTCACCTTCCTTATAACTGTAAAATGCAAATATTTGTATGTTTATTTTCTAGAAGTCTCTCTTGATCAAAACGTCTACCCCCATCACTGTGAACGTCTCACAGAGCTCTAGATTTCACATCCTACGTCATACAGGCTCAGAAAATATACCGGTACTAGAACCACGCAGATCCCCTAAACAGGGGACTTGACATCTTAGAGGTTCTTCCGGCAGCCGATAACATGCACTGCCTGTTTTATGTGATTGCTGAGGCTTCTAACCTGGATACCCCATATGTGTTATCATTAGATGCAGAAAAGACCTTTGACTGCTTAGAGTGGGAATATTTATGGCTTGTTCTTTAACATTTTAGTATTGGGGCTAGATTTATACATATGATCCACACTATGTATGTGAATCTTTCTTCTATTGTATCTACTGGTACTACCCTTTAGGTATTACAATGGTTCTTCCTGTAAAAGTTGCGTCTTATTGCAGCACATCTTGCAGGCTGCTGCAGAATTCTATAGCACGTTATTTAATTGTCAGCCATTGTTACCATTAATGCTAGTTAGTGCTAGTTTGACCACAAGAGGGCATCTTTGGGAAGCATTTGATAGCCTTCAATATTGGCTGTACTAGAGAATTTAAAACCTTTTTTGTAAGAACATAGTATATGGGATTGATTTTAAGAAATTTAACTTTTTATTTTAGTGTTTCTATTCCAAGGAATCCGAAAAAGAAACCCCTCAGTGTTTCCATTAGGAAAATATGGCACTGTACAACGTGACGGGTCGGGAGTAGGCTACAGTACTAAGAGCATAACATTTCAACACCCTAATTGTCGTCTGACAAAATACCCAAACTGAGAGTCAGTGAAAATTAAAATCTCACTGATTTATCAAGACCAGTCCCCATGCTTGTCTCAGAGCAGCACGAAGCAGTGCTGACATACTGTAGTTGACCACAGTGGGAGGCTATTTCTTCAAATCCTATTGCTTCTAACTTCAATATGGTTTTTAAATAAATAAGACCTACACCACTTTTAACAGCACATTACTCAACACCAGTGAGACTCATGTCATCTACGGTAGGCCTACAGTATGTCTAAAAATATTGTTTTCAATGACTTGACTCTGCCAATAATTTGATTTAGAGGATTGGAGGATTCTAAATTAATTTCTAAGGGCCATTTTTCGTTAGGGAAAATCTGATCTGTGAGAATATCTAAGGGACTTTTATATAATTCTAAATTAATAATAATAACCGCTTTGTTTAAAAAATAACGATATTTTGGAGATTATTTTGTTTTCAAATAACCTAATGTGAGCAAGAAAAAGGCCATTCTTGATCAAGGGATGAGACACTTACTAATTTGTAAATACAGCCAGTTTGTTATTAAGAATGATTTATTTCTGTTTTTAGAGGGAGAGAAACCAAAAGCCCAACATCACCTCATGGGTCTCCCCATCGCGGATGGCACGGGTATCGAACCAGCATCTGTAGCAACGCAGTTTGCACTGCTGCACCACTCGGGAGGCCCCATCCACAAAGTTTAATGCTGATCAATTGCCTTGCACAAAGAATCAAAATACAGCGAGGTGTTGGCAAGAGTCTATTGTCCTGCTTATAGTCCATAATGGGCTATTATAATACGTGGTGTCCAGGTCAGGATAACCAAAACATTTCTTTATTAAAGCCTATCAGAAAGAATGTTATTTTGATCTAAAGCCATGAATGAGTAAGTCACTCAGCTTTATTTAGGTGCCGTGGCTATATGACTGCTCCATCAACTTGATTATTTAGCAGACATCACTAGCTTATATTCAGTCAACACATATCTTAAGAATGTAATATAATGTAATATAATTGAACATTTTTGTTTCTCTTAGAATAAAACCCTAGCGTTTAAACAGTTTTAGGAAGTAATACTGATGAGTAGTGTGGGTGCAGGACAGGTGTGCACGTGCAGGACAGAGGAAAAGTAATTCTTACACTATTGTTCTAAATTCAGTCACCTTTTTCATCCTCATCATTCAGTTAATTGAAATTCAATTTTGAATTTAGCACAATTATCAGTTTCTATTTGGTTTATGTCGCCCATTTATTGTCAGTTAGAGACACGTTAGCGCCTTAGGACCTAAAAGCATAATCCGTGCTCAAACTCCCCCTTGTGGTGGTCTGGAGCAATGAAGCAGTGACGCAGGGTACCGTACTAAACCACAAGTCCCGCGGCATAATCTCAAAACCTTTAGTTGAGCGACCACTGTACCATATCCCCCTCTATTCACACTATGTGCAGGAAGAAAAGGTCCAAAAAGACAAGATGGTCTGGTATGCCCACTTCTTTGCAAGCTAGTGTCTCAATTATTAAAATGAATGTCCTTCCTCATATCAATTTTATATGTTCGATGTTACCACTGCCTCCTCCTATAGACAAATTAAGGCCAACAGTCTATCTCATAAAGAAGTTCATTTGGGGGACGGGGTGGCACAGATTAAATACGCAACACTACAGAGAACAAAAGCATTAGGTGGACTTGCAGTTCCACATTTCTAATTTTACCACCTATCATTCCAAAGGAATTTCCTGAAGACCTGGTTAAACTCAGAGGTGTCAGCTCCTTGGCTTACTATAGAAGAATCAATAATTTATCCGCTTAGATTAGAATATTTATTTTCTCTATTGACTCCTAAAGATGTTGCATTATTGTTTGGACCTATTACTCAGCATATGAGTAAATGTGTGGAAAGCTACAGAGAAACATGAGTTTTAATCTTAAATGGCATTCATACTCTCCAATATGGCATAATAAAGAATTCTTAGAATGTAAGAAACCATTTACAGTGCATTCGGAAAGTATTCAGACCCCCTGATTTTTTCCCACATTTTGTTACGTTACAGCCTTATATTAAAATGGATGGAAAAAAACATTTATATCCATCTACACACAATAGCCCATAATGACGAAGCAAAAAGTTTTTTAGGCATTTTTGTAAATGTATTACAAATAAAAAAAACATATAACTAGACATAGACATATAACATAAGTATTCAGACTCTTTACTCAGTACTTTGTTGATGCACCATTGGTAGTGATAACAGCCTCAAGTCTTCTTGGGTTTGACACTACAAGCTTAGCTCACCTGTATTTTGGGAGTTTCTCCCATTCTTCTCTGTAGATCCTCTCAAGCTATAAGGTCTTCAATGCCAAAATAACATGCAAAACAGGCAACCCCAACTGCCCTGAATGACGAGTTACCACTCGTTGCACAGCTATTTTTAGGTCTCTCCAGAGATGTTAGATCGGGTTCAAGTCCGGGCTCTGGCTGGGCCACTCAAGGATATTGAGACTTGCCCCAAAGCCACGCCTGCATTGTCTTGGCTGTGTGCTTAGGGTCGTTGTCCTGTTGGAAGGTGAACCTTCGCCCGAGTCTGAGGTCCAGAGCGCTCTGGAGAAGGTTTTCCCTCGATCCTGACTAGTCTCACAGTCCCTGCCACTGAAAAACATCCCCACAGCATGATGCTGCCATCACCATGCTTCACCGTAGGGATGATGCCAGGTTTTCTCCAGACGTGATGCTTGGCATTCAGGCCAAAGAGTTGTTTTTCATTGTCTGAGAGTCCTTTAGGAGCCTTTTGGCAAACTCCAAGTTGTCTGTCATGTGCCTTTTACTGAGGAGTGGCCTCTGTCTGGCCACTCTACCATAAAGGCCTGATTGGTGGAGTGCTGCAGAGATGGTTGTTCTCCCATCTCCACAGAGGAACTCTGGAGCTCTGTCAGAGTGACCATTGCATTCTTGGTCACCTCCCTGTCCAAGGCCCTTCTCCCCCGATTGCTCAGTTTGGCTGGACAGCCAGCTCTAGGAAGAGTCCTGGTGGTTCCAAACTTCTTCCATTTAAGAATGAAGGAGGCCAGTGTGGTCTTGGGGACCTTCAATGCTGCAGAAATGTTTGGGTATCCTTCCCCAGATCTGTGCCTCGACACAATCCGGTCTCGGCGCTCTACGGACAATTCCTTCGACCTCATGCCGTGGTTTTTGCTCTGACATGCATTGTCAACTGTGGGATCTTATATAGACAGGTGTGTGTCTTTCCAAATCATGTTCAGTCAATTGAATTTATCACAGGTGGACTGCTAAGTTGTAGAAACATCTAAAGGACAATCAATTTAAACAGGATGCACCTAAGCTCAATCTCAAGTCTCATAGCTAAGGGTCTGAATACTTATGAAAATAAGGTATTTCTGTGTTTTTATTTTTAATACATTTGCTAAAACCTGTTTTCGCTCTGTCATTATGCGGTATTGTGTGTAGATTGATGAGGACAAACATGTATTTAATACATTTTAGAATAAGGCGGTAATGTAACAAAATGTGGGAAAAGTAAAGGGCTCTGAATACCTTCCGAATGCACTGTATGTCAGATTCTTGGTCTAAGGTTATTTATACTTTCAAAGACATATTCAATGTGAATGGACTCCTCAGTTTCTAGGAAATTCGCCAGTGTTTTAATGTCCCAGGTTCATCATTTTGTGTTTACCTTCAACACCACCTATATATTCAAGCCTATGGGGTCCTCTGTGGAGCAGAATTACCAGATTTACCGGTACACCCATTGGTCAAACTTCTAACGAACAGATGATCCTCACAATAAGTTGTTTCTTATGTCTATAGTCAATGAATTCTAGCATCACAAAAACAATGAATTCTATCCACTGTATGGGGAAAAGATTTTACACTTTCTGACAGACAGACAAATTCGGAGACAGTATGGGAAAATATATTTTGATCATCTTAAACCCCAATCACCGATTGACTGCTAGAAGGTACCTATTTTACGCCAGGATATACCCATACCCTCCAGTACTTTTCTCAAGGAGGTGATACTCATACTGCCCATTGGGGCCCTTTCTGGGGTAGTCTTCTGCTTGATGCACTGGAATTTCATGGTCACATAATCCTCAAATTCTCTTTGCATAAAGGGCCAAAAAAAGGACTGTTCATCTGTAGCCCTCCGGTAGAATCAGTTGTTTATTTGAACCTGCTCCCCTGAACAGTACACCTCATTCCAGATACAGTTTGTTCCATTCATGGAGGTATTTTCTCAGAGCAGTGCTCTAGTTTGTCCATTGCTGACCAAGTGGTTGATTGTTCTCTCTGAGGTGCTTGAGCAGTGGGCCTATAGTGGGATCTTTATTATTATTATTATTAAACCTTTATTTAACCAGGAAGGGCTCATTGAGATTTAAAATCTCTTTTTCAAGAGTGTCCTGGCAGCACCAAGTCATTACAAAAATTACAGACAAACACTATGAAAAACTACAAGTAATCTCGTAAAAACCATAGAATTCACAAGAGTATAAGAAAATCAAAAACAGCAAATTAAAAACATTGACAGGTCAGGGAATCAGTCTCAAGATCATTCATCAGTGATTTAAAAATACCAATCGGGACAAGTTCTTCCAGTATAAAAGTATTTTGTAAGGCGTTCCAAGACGATGGCGCAGAGTACATAAAAGCCCTTTTACCAAATTCAGTTCGGACATTTGGAACAGTTAGCAGGAGAAAGTCCAGCGAACGAAGAGAGTACCCACCACATTTCTGAACAATAAAAAGGTATTAAACCCATAATGGCTTTGTAAATTAAAGTATACCAGTGCCTGAGCCTACGAGTGAGAGAAGGCCAGCCAACCCTGGTATACAAAGTGCAGTGGTGCGTAAGGGTTTTGCAGTTTAAAATAAATCTCAAAGTGCCATGGTAAAGGGTGTCAATTGATCTCAAACACTGAGCGGAAGCATTCATATATAAAATATCCCCATAGTCTAGTAAAGGCTTAAATGTAGCTGATACTAGCCTCCTTCTGGCTTCAAAAGAAAAACAGGCCTTATTCCTAAAATAAAATCCCAATTTCAGCTTCAATGTTTTTGTAATTTGTTGACTATGCAATTTAAAAGAGAGGCCATCATCAATTAAAATTCCAAGATATTTATATAAGGTTACAACCTCAATCTCCTTGCCGTGACAGGTAGTAATAGGTGAAAGGTTCAGAGGTCTATTTCTTGCTTTAGAAAACACCATTAATTTAGTTTTGTCAGTATTGAGGATAAGCTTCAATTGACACAAGGTATGTTGAACAGTATAAAAAGCAGTTTGCAAGTTCTGGAAAGCTTTTGTAAGAGACGAGGCACAATAGTAAATAACAGTATCATCAGTATAAAAATGAAGTTGCGCATTTTGTCTAAATCATTTATATAAATAGTGAATAAGAGAGGACCAAGTACAGAGCCTTGGGGCACACCATTAAAGACAGACAATTTAACAGACATAAGCCCATCAAATTGAGTGCACTGAGTTCTATCAGACAGATAGTTAGCAAACCATGCAACTGCATGCTCTGAAAGACCTACACTTGACAATCTCTACCTTAGTATAGCATGATCAACTGTATAAAAAACCTTAGAGAGAACAATAAAAAGTGAGACACAGTGCTGTTTTTTGTAAAACCTTCATGGCTGCTGTAGTTGTGCTATGCGTCTTCCTGAAGCCCGATTGGTACATTGATAAAATAGAGTTAGTAAATAAAAACTCTTTTAGCTGTTCACTCACAAGGGTTTCAAGTATTTTCACCAGGGGTGACAGCTTTGAGATTGGCCTATAATTATTTAAAAGAGTTGGATCTCCCCCTTTTAAAAGTGGTCGGACAAATGCTGATTTCCAGATTTTTGGAATTTCATTACATACCAGGGTTAGATTGAACAGAATGTAAGTGGTTCAGCTATGAAATCAGCTGCCAGATTTAAAAAGCAGGGATCCAAAAGATCAGGACCTGCAGGCTTTCTCTGACCTAAAGATTCCAGGGCTTTATGTACCACCTGCACTGAGAATGGCAAAAAGCTAAAAGTTTGATCAGCTCTCACTGGCTCATCCACACAGGGTTGTACAGAGACAGAGGACACTGAATCAAACAGCCTAACAGAGTGCTCATTGAAGCAATTCAGCATTTCAGTTTTGTCATATACAGCAACAGAGTCCTTCAAAGTCCTTCCACATGACATTAATTCATTAACATTACTGTTACCAGACATAGACTTAATAGCCTTCCAAAACTTTCTAGGATCATTCAGGTTATCAGTGGTAACAGACATAAAATATTCAGACTTGGCCTTCCTGAGAAGAAAATAACACTTGTTTCTTAACTGCCTAAAAATAAGCCAATCAGCATCAGAACATGATTTCCTTGCCTTAGCCCAGGCTAGATTACGGTCGTGAATAATACAAGACAGCTCAGTAGAAAACCATGGATTATCCCGCCCTTTAACCCTGAACCTGCGGAATGGGGCATGTTTGTTTACTATTTGGAAAAAAACATAATGAAAGAATTTCCAGGCAGTTTCCACATCAGGGATAAACTCAGTCTTGCTCCAGTCAAAATAAAACAATCATGAAAGAAAGCCTGCTCATTAAAACACTTCAAATTTCTCTTACGAATAAAACGTGGGTTTGTCTTAGGAACCTTAGTATTTCTAACAGCAATAACAGCACAATGGTCACTTAAATCATTACAGAAAACACCAACCGCAGAATATTTATGTGGAACATTTGTCAATATCAAATCAATCAGGGTAGATTTATCTGGGCATTTAAGATTTGGGCGAGTGGGTGAGTTAATCAACTGGGTAAGATTAATAGAATTACAAAACATTTTTAAATCATCAGACACCAGCTTTAACCAATACCAGTTGAGATCACCAATCAAGATCATTTCACTGTGAAGAAGTTTAGACATAAGGTGTGTCAAAGAAGAAAATGCATCACCGAGAGCAGAGGGGGGTCTATAACAGCCAATCACAGTTATAGAGAAACCATTTGAAACCTCAATATTCAACCCAAGAAATTCCAACTGTTTACAAATAGTTTCAGACTTTGCCACATTTACAGGAAATGTCGTTTTTACATATATAGCCACACCCCCACCTTTCTTAATTCGATCAGTGCGATAAACATTGTAACCATTTATACAAATATCCTTATCAAAAACAGACTTGCTGAGCCAGGTTTCAGAAAACACAATTACATCAGCATCAGTTGATTTAGCCCAAATCCTAACCCCATCCATTTTTGACAACAGGCAGCGTACATTTAAATGAAAAAATACCAAAACCAGATCTTGATTTGAAATCAGAGGGTGTTTGGAGACATTGCACATCAGGGCCAGGGTTAGGTTGCACGTTACCTGATATCAACAAAAGAAGAATAACTAGGCCCCTCTGTTTTAATAATCTTGCACGGCTTCTCTTTTTTTAAAAGCAAATTCTACAAGTGAGTTTCCAGACAATACAAAACAGTCATTTAAAACCATTAGACTTTGGTAGTGACACAATTTCGTACTGTTCACATCATGCCACAAATACATCGGCACTTGGACAAGTGGGCCGAGTGAAAAAGAGCGAGTTCCTGCAGACAAAATGTCTAATGGACGGGAGAGCACATTGTCAGATGTTTTCACCCAGCGGCAATGTTCGTTTTCTCCAGAGTTCAGTAAAGTCAGTGCACAAAGCAATACCACGGAAATTGTCATTTTCTCTGACAAATGTAAAAAATAGAGGCCAACGAAGGTAAGGGGAGAGAGGGACAGCGTGTATGTATGAGTCTGAATGTGAGTATTTGCGAGTGTGAGTAGATTGGGTGTTGAGGTCGATTGAGAGAACGGGTTGGGAATTGTTGAGCTGCCACTGACAGCCAGGCAAAGAGCAAAAAGGAGCCTCTTGGACGAGACACTCCGCGGATGAAGAAGGAACTCAGGCCAGCCAGAGATAGATTTACTTTGGTAAACTTCAAGTAAATGAAGTGCCGAGTTGAGAGAGACACGTGATCTTTACACCAGCAAAAACAACAGTTTTCACTACACAACAAGGAAGTTACTCAAACATAAATAAATAGGTTATTAGTAGGTTAAAATGTACTAGTCACAGACAAACGACTTGACATGCTGCCATCTTGGATTTGCCGCATCAGTCTGGTTTTAGACCCCACCATCTTCCTCTTGAGTTTTCCGGATCTCGTTGTTGTTCACAGCCTGCAGCAGCATTTCAGCCTTTTCTCCAACGGGACAGAACTGGATGTTCAAGGAAGCCAGCCAAGAGGACTCATTCTCTGCCACCCTACTCCCCTGCCAAATGGCTGAGATTGTCTCCTGTGACAATTCCTTGCCAACCACCTACAAATGCCCCTCCAGAGTCACAGGCAGTTGTGACAGTGTCTGCATCAGCATTAGTTTGTCCTGGCCTATACTTTGTTAAATAAAAATTCTGCTAGCTTTCCCACCCATTTGTGCCCGTTTGGCATTCAGTTTAGCAGTGCTCATAACATAAATCAAGGGGTTATTCAAATCAAATGTATATATATAGCCCTTCTTACATCAACTGATATATCAAAGTGCTGTACAGAAACCCAGCCTAAAACCCCAAACATCAAGCAATGCAGGTGTAGAAGCACGGTGGCTAGGAAAAACTCCCTAGAAAGGCCAAAACCTAGGAAGAAACCTAGAGAGGAACCAGGCTATGAGGGGTGGCAAGTCCTCTTCTGGCTGTGCCGGGTGGAGATTATAACAGAACATGGCCAAGATGTTCAAATGTTCATAAATGACCAGCATGGTCAAATAATAATAATCAGAGTAGTTGTCGAGGGTGCGACAAGTCAGCACCTCAGGAGTAAATGTCAGTTTGCTTTTCATAGTCAATCATTGAGAGTATCTCTACTGCTCCTGCTGTCTATAGAGAGTTAAAAACAGCAGGTCTGGGACGGGTCAGGGTTCCATAGACCCAGACAGAACAGTTGAAACTGGAGCAGCAGCACGACCAGGTGGACTGGGGACAGCAAGGAGTCATCATGCCAGGTAGTCCTCTGAGGCATGGTCCTAGGGCTCAAGTTCTCCGAGAGTGAGAAAGAAAGAAAGAGAGAAAGAGAGAATTAGAGAGAGCATACTTAAATTCACACAGGACCCTGAATAAGCCAGGAGAAATACTCCAGATATAACAGACTGACCCAAGCACCCGACACATAAACAACTGCAGCATAAATACTGGAGGCTGAGTCATTGAAAATAAGAATTTGTTCTTAACTGACTTGCCTAGTAAAATAAAGGTAAAATAAATAAAAAAAGATAGGAGGGGTCAGGAGACACTGTGGCCCCATCCGATGATACCCCCGGACAGGGCCAATCAGGCAGGTTATAACCCCACCCACTTTGCCAAAGCACAGCCCCCACACCACTAGAGGGTTATCTTCAACCACCAACTTACCATCCTGAGACAAGACCGGGTAGGGGAGGGTTAAAACATTCTCCAGATTTTCGGCAGGCAGCCCATTTTAAATCCAAAAACTAATGTTTTCTTGAATGCAAGTGATAGTCTTTCTCTGCTGTGGTGAGAGTTCTTGAGCCATAGCCTATCACTCATAACTTCCCTTCCTGCTCTTAGTAGAACACAGCTCCCAAACCTTCACCTGGCGCATCTGTGTGAAGGACAAATGGAAGTTCAAATTCTGAAATGGTAATTGGTGGGCTGCTGAGTAGGTCTATGAGCCGCTTTATGGTTTGTAGGTGTTCGGCTGTCCAGTTCACCAGTGCTGTTGATGGGAGTTGGCCTATGTTTGAATGTTTGTTTCGTTTTGGATTTCTTCTTGACAACTGGGAGTGGCAGGTCACCTGTTTTTGGTGGTTTTGGAGCAATTCATACAATGCTTTGGCAATTCTGGAAAAGTCCTGGATGTATGATCTCTAGTAACCCACAAAACCCAATAGCTACAAACCTGTTGGATGCATTTGCAGTTTGCTTTCCTTGTGTTTCAGATTATTTTGTGCCCAATATAAGTTTTGGTAAATAATGTATTGTGTCATTTTGGAGTCACTTTTATTGTAAATAAGAATAGAATATGTTTCTAAATACTTCTACATTAATATGGATGCTACCATGTTTACAGGTAATCCCAAATGAATATAATAATGAGTGAGAAAGTTAGAGGATGAAAGATCATACCCCCAAGACATGCTAATTTATTAGTTGGAACCCTGTGATCCTAGACACATCCTTAAATTCCTTTGACTGTCTCTCCTTTTGTGTTTTCTCTCTGCCATTAACCATTGCATCAATATTATCTTTCAAGTTAAGGGGTATTGAGAAGCCTTGATCCTCTGATTTCCATCAATGCAGAGAAGCTTAACCGTATATTGATATACTCAAACAGTTCATCACAGTCATTTGTCTGTGGAATGCTGTCTCCCTTTCAACTAAAGGTGCCACTGCTCACAGCTTCCAGTTCATTTAACTGTAGTATTTTTTTTCCAAACAAGTGTCTTATGTGCAGAAACTATTGTGGACAATTACTTTAAACTTCACATCGTAGGTCTACACGTAGACGAGTTCTGTCCTGCTGTTGATCGCTGTGCTGAAGTTGTAGCAGGCTGGTTGTCTCCTCACTCCACTGTAGCAATCCCGGATGAGCCCCCACATTGTCTGGAGCCTGAAATGAATTGACAGGAAAGCAGGATCTGATGTAGTGTCTTTTACTGCATCAGCTTCAACAGCAGGACTGAACTCGGGACAGAACTTGTCCATACAGATTAATTTCATAGGGTTCAACAATTCATTAGAACAAATAACACAACATGGCAAAGAGCCAACTGAATAAATAGACAAACTGGAATACAGGTATCTAGGCTAGCTAGCCATAAAGGAAACAACTTCAGTTGCAATGGTAGCTAGGAACCTAAAAGATTTGCCAAATGTAGCAGCAAACTCCAAAATACAGATCTGCCACCTCTCACACAGTGGTGATTTTAGCATGTAAATCTTGGTGGGAAAACTCAATAATGTTTTTAGATGCATGCCAGCAAAGCCACTACACAGCACTAAACAATACTGTAATGAAACAGCAGGGAGCAGGTCTCGAACCCTCAACCTTTGAGCCTGAGTTCTGGCGCGCTACCGACTGTGCCGCAAAAACACGCTCGTGCGGCAGAGTCGATTTCCACGCTTATAAACCCAGGGTCGTTACACTACTCCCTCCTTTCAAAGAGCGCGTCCTCGCGACTCTACGTCTTACAGGAACGCGCTCATTAGCCAATCCCACTTCCAACACCAATGTAATGAGACAGCAGGGAGCAGGTCTCGAACCCTCGACCTTCGAGCCCGAGGTCCAGCACGCTATCGACTGTGCCGCAAAAGCATGCTCGTGCAGCAGAGTTGATTTCCGCGCTTATAAACCCAGGGGTAGTTACAATACATTAATTGCACTATAACGGTGACAAACAGTGCACACCAACTGTTAGGGCCTACATAAAGCTGTCGCAAAAGCAAAGGTTGTTTTTTTTGCACCATGGAATAAATACTTACCACTGCTTCACCCGGCTATCAGCGGAGACTTGTCTGGCAGAGAAACAGTTCATTCAGCCTCATTTACTGCATTTAAAAAAACATAGCTGATATGGCTGACTTGCTTAAAACAAATGTGTTCTCTACTGACAATTGAGATGTACAAACTATGGAATAAGGGGAGGACGGGCTGATAAGAGTCAATCCGTAATTTCGATTAAGACATTAATGAGCGAGCTAGGACAGACTTAGTAAATATAAATATTTGTTGAGTACTTGTATAATGTACTGCAACAGAATTCAGAACATGGGCCATTCTTACAGTATTCTCCCTCTACACCAAGTCAGAACCGTAGGATTAATAAACAAGGCATATAAGCACACAATGAAAGCTCTTACAATATTTGATGATGACATTTCTCTACCACAGGCTATAGGCTAAATGTGCACCACCAAGCCAGAACAGTAGGCTAATTTATGAGGGAAAATGATTAAGGTGAGGCACATGGGCAACTAACGGCTTGCTTCACAATATACATTTAGCATTACTTTCTTAACTAAAGTATACATATCGTCCTGGCATATTATGTCATGTATGCAGCAGCATACAACACATTTTTGGACTCTTTTCTGCGCTCACTTGAACATGAAGGTGGTGTGTTGGTCCTTCGTGGAAAATGTTATCAAACTTTGTCATCAAAGTCTGTCAATCTCTGGATTTATGGTGCTTTCAAGAAAACTGGGAACACAGAAAAAAATAAGGTTGAATAATGACGTCAGTGATCTTCAGGACCGGAGCTCTAGAAAGAGGCCCGAGTTCCCGACTTGGAATTCCGAGTTGAATAACCATTTGAAACGTATTTTCCCAGTCGGACCTCATTTTCTCAGTTGTCTTGAACTCACTGAAGTCTGAGATTTCCGATTTACGAGTTGTTTCGAACACGGCTTAAGTCATGCTGGATTGACAGCATGGCCAATGTGAATGTTTACCCTTTTAAGCTTGGAAAAGAGACCCTGAAACCTAGACTTGGACCACACACTTGGACCACACAATCACTAGTCTGAATAGTAGGCTAGTGATTGCTTTGAATGCTTGCAGGTAGTCACAGATGCCTTCCAAACCACTCATTGTGGAATTTGCAATTTCCAACTTGTTGTGTAATGTTTATGTCCAGTGGCCAATGAGCACCGATACATTTTATCTATAATTTCCCTCCATATTTTCTCTTCATATGACAAGGTTTGAAAAGGATTTGCCAGTAGATTGTTGACTTGATCATGATGATGACTGCAAGCTAAATTTGTGAAAGTATGGTATTGCTACTGTAAATATAACATAATTAGCCGTAATTTTCTGTGGACAATTTATCTGAGCCTTCTTGGATGGGCACATCTAATGTAATTCTATGGCAGTATGCAAGAGACTTGAATTTTCGAGCTCTACCCGTATTGTCCCCATGAGTGACGGAACGTTGAGCCAATCACGGCGCAACTAGAGAGCATTACCAACCCCGTATTTTCACTGACTGCCCCATCACCACAGAAAGCACTGAGCTAGGCTGACAAACCTGCATTTTTTGGAGCTGCTTTACTCAAGAAAGCAAAAAAGAGACCATGATTGTATGCAGCTTTATTAACTGAATGATAATTTTTTCATTTTTTTTTACAATGTTTGCAAAGTAATATGTGACACATATAAATGGCAAAATATATATATATTTTTTACTCAAAACAGGTAGGGCTCTGCCTCACCTTCCCTGAATAACGGGTCGCCACTGCTTTCATGCATTGGCTGTGAGACACATATTTTACCCTCATCTCACGCTCACATGCCACACCTCATGCATTAAAAAGTACTGCTTTTTGGCCTCCCGAGTGGCGCAGTGGTCTAAGGCACTGCATCGCACTACAGCCTGGGGTTCGATCCATGACCGGAAGTCCCATAGGACGGCGCACAATTGGCCCAGCGTCGTCTGGGTTAGGGGAGGGTTTGGCAGGGGGGGGCTTTACTTGGCTCATCGCTGTCTGGCGACTCCTTGTGGCGGACCAGGCTACTGCAGGCTGATCGTCAGTTGAGTTGTGTTTCCTCCGACACATTGGTACAGCTGGCTTCCGGGTTAAGCGGGCGGGTGTTAAGAAGCAGGGCTTGCGCATGACTCAAACTTCACCTCTCCCGAGCCTGTTGGGGAGTTGCAGTGACGAGACAAGTTCGGAATCACGAAATTGAGGAGAAAAAGGTGGTTTAAAAAAAGTACTGCTCTTATTTTTCTAATTAGTCCAATTGTATAGTCAGTGCGTTCACTTTTCAACTGTGTCTCCAGTTTCAACTGTGCCTCACGACTATTCTTTGGGATAGGGGGCAACTTCTTTGGGATAGGGGCGGTATTTTGACGTCCGGAGGAAAAGCGTGTCCAAAGTAAACTGCCTGCTACTCAGGCCCAGAAGCTAAGATATGCATATTATTAGTAGATTTGTATAGAAAACACTCAAAAGTTTCTAAAACTGTTTGAATCATGTCCGTGAGTATAACAGAACTTATTTCGCAGGCGAACTCCAGAGGACAAACCATTCAGAATTTTGTTTTTTGAGGTCACTCTCTTTTCAATGGAATTTTCATTAGGATTCCAGATTTCCAAGCGACTTTCTTGAAGTTCCTATCACTTCCACTGGATGTCAACAGTCTTTAGAAATTGGTTGAGGTTTTTCCTTTGAGAAATGAATAAGTAGCACTGTTCAAAACGAGGGTAGAGGGAAGTGTAATCTTTGTTAGAGGCGTGTGACCTGAAAACTCGCTACACTTTGTTTTCCTCTGGTATTGAACACAGTATATCCAATGTTAAATTTTATCGATTATTTACGTAAAAAAATACCTAAAGTTGTATTAGGAAAGTAGTTTGAAATGTTTGGACAAGGCTTACAGGTAACTTATGAGATATTTTGTAGTCATGTTGCACGAGTTGGAACCGGTGTTTTTCTGGATCAAACAAGCCACATAAATGGACATTTTGGATATATATCGATGGAATTAATCAAACTAAAGGACCATTTGTGATGTTTATGGGACATATTGGAGTGCCAACAGAAGAAGCTCGTCAAAGGTAAGGCATGAATTATATCTTTATTTCTGCGTTTTGTGTCGTGCCTGGAGGGTTGAGATGTGATGGTCTGTGTTTGTTTTCTGGGGTGCTGTCTTCCGATAATAGCATTGTTTGCTTTCGCCGTAAAGCTTTTTTGAAATCTGACATGTTGGCTGGATTCACAACAACTGTAGCTCCAATTTGGTGTATTGCATGTGTGATTTCATGAAAGTTTCATTTTTATAGTAATTTATTTGAATTTGGCACGCTAATGTCCCACCTATTCCAGAGAGGTTTTAAACATGCATCTCTCTCATATAGAATAAGGAATCACGTCGGCTCTATTTGTGGTATTTCTATCTGGAACTTTCGAGAATGTTTTCATACTAAACATGGCCTCGTCCTGCCACAGAATTGTCAACCGCGGCACATTGAATCAAATTGTTTGTCTAGATATGTAAGGGATCAAGAGGATCGGATGTGCTTTTTAAAGAAACAGCCCTCAAGGTTAGAGTGGAGCAGACGCAGCTGAATGGAGAGAGAGAATGTTCGCCTCTGAGTTTATAATACTGTAGAAAGAGCAGCATGGTAGCACTGTTGTCTTGTATAATGTTGTCATCAAATTAGGTTGCTGTTACTCCCGTCCCAAATGCAGAATGTTGCCTTTTGACACCGTGCTAAAGTCGATTTAATCCACACTTGAATTAGCCTGGTTCCCTCGTTTCGTGTTTGGCATTGAGCCTATAGGGGGCTGTGACAACGAAAAGGCAACAGACAGTCCTACAGTGGGGTTTGAAATGATTGACACCTTTGATAAAAATTAGGATAAATTACTCCCTATATAATACATTATTCAAATACTGAGCTACTGTATATTGTATGCTAACAAAAATAAGGAATTTGTATTCCTTTGCTCAATTGCTCAGAGAAAAGTAATATATTTCTGAAAAAGGTAGGGGTCAAAATGTATAGCTCTGATTTCAATACCTCACCTTCCGAGGATAATGGCACTGAGCCTTTTTCTGAAATGTTTTAGAAATCGGGGAACACATTGGGAGGGATTTTAGACAATTCCTCCATACAGAATCCTTCCAGATCCTTAATATAATTTGTTTGTGCTTATGGACTGCCCTCTTCAGTTCAAACCACAGTTAACCATTTTATTCAGTCAACTTCGGCAACATACTATGAGGAGTATGATCAGCATGATCAGGCGGCCCTCGCTCGAATCTGTTTGTGTGCACATTGCCACGTACGTACTGTGTACAACCTCCCCTCGATCCCTGGTAGCATTATTGAGGAAGCTTGCAATTAACAATGGCAACATTCCGTTCCCAGTTGCCGATACTCGGCTGGGACTGAGGTGCAGGAAGCGGAGATGGATTGGGTGATTGGAGCAAATGTCTTGTCTGTGTGGGGTATGCGATGGCTGCCTGCACCCAACCTGGCTCCTGTGCACTCTGTCGCCAGTTACAGGAGGCTACTCGAAGAGAGAGGGTGGCCAGGTTCGTTAGGTACTGAACCTGGGAGGAGAGGCAAGCACCGCTTGACACTCTTCCCAGACTTGTTGATGAAGGGTCCGATCCCACCTCGATGATCCGGTCCTACATTAACTTTTCGAGACCAGGCTAGCTAAACCAATGCTACATAGCATGCTAGCCAGGTTAGCTAACTCTCTGAGGTGAGCTAGCTATTACTAGCTATTTCTGCATCCCCACGGTAGAGTTGCTGGGGTAGCGCTCTTGTTTAGTACTATACGTATCTTTAAGTCGCTCGGCTGGGCCGACGTAGATCTTTGCGCAACGTGAAAAAAACATGATGCCATCTATTTTTCTGAATGAGGTAC
This sequence comes from Oncorhynchus masou masou, assembly GCF_036934945.1. Lineage (NCBI taxonomy): Eukaryota > Metazoa > Chordata > Actinopteri > Salmoniformes > Salmonidae > Oncorhynchus > Oncorhynchus masou. The sequence goes on from NC_088242.1 coordinate 56,943,579, forward strand.
CTGAGTGCCCCGCTAGGAACAGATGCTCTGGCGTACCAGTGGCCTCGAACACTCCTTTACGTGATTCCGCCAGTGGTTCTGATTCAGCCCACGTTGAATTGGGTGCGCCGGGAGGGCTTACCATTAATTCTTGTGGCTCCACGTTGGCCCAGGCAGCCTTGGTTTGTGGTGATCATCTACCTTTTAAGCGGGGACCCGTGGAAACTCCCACTGTGCCCACATGGGACTTGGCATTGGTTTTGGAAGCACTGTATGTGGCCCCCTTTGATCCTCTGGAGTCAATGGATCTGAAGATCCTCTCTTAGAGAACCTCCCTGCTCATGGCTTTGGCCTCAACTAAATGTGTTGGGGACTTCTGTACACTCTTCCTGTACTCTAAGGTGACGTTGCGTCCAAAAGTGGCCTTTGCCCCGAAAGTCATGGCTATGTCCTACAGGTCCTTAGCTTTTTGAGCTATTCGGTTTTGTGACCAACGTTTTGTCTAATCCAGGTCGCGGCAGTGTGCTGTCTAAGCAGCGTCTCTCCCACTGGAGGGTAAAAGGTATGTCTCTGGCATATAGCAGCAAGGAGCAAATGTTACCTAGCGGTGTACGCACCCACTCCACTAGGGGTCTGGCATCGTCTTGGGTGTTGTTTAAAGGGTTGACTGTAGGAGATATTTGTGCTGCGGCAAGTTGGGCCTCACCACACACTGTTGTGAGGTTTTATCGCTTGGATGTCACTGCTCCCAGTGTAACACACAGTGTAGGGGGAAAGGGGAAAGTCACTAGGCAACACATTGTGTGCATAATACCCAGGCTGCTTCATCTGGTGGGGTCAGGTCTGGGTGGTCTTCTATTGTCCAGTTCATTTAGTACCCATTGGGGTTGGCTTGGCGCGTGATTATATTTCCCCATAGCATGTGTACCGAAGTTGACTGACAAATGGAAAGTAACGTTATGACTATAACTAATGTTCCCTGAAGGAGGGAAACAAGGTACAACACCTGTCTGGTCCCACTCCACCCATACCTTGGCTCTGTGAAGTGCGGTATTAAATTGAGCCTCAATCTTATCATACAGCAAGCCATGGATTTCATTTGTAGATCCTTCAACCTAAGTCATAAGAGTGCAACTCCCAATAGTATGTTTTATGTCCCTCCTTCAGGGAACAATAGTTAGTCATAATGTTACTTTTTCAATGGGTTTCAAGTCCGGAGACTGAGATGGCCATTGCAAAATTTTGATTTTATGGCCAATTAACCATTTCTTTGTGGATTGTGATGCATGCTTGGGGTTATTGTCTTGCCTCCTGGCAGAGGCAACCAGGTTTATGGCTAAAATATCCTGGTACTGGGTGAAGTTCATGTTTCCATTGACCTTAACAAGGGCCCCAGGACCAGTGGAAGCAAAATAGCCCCATAACGTCAAAGACCTGATATACCGATTGTGTCTTTGAAAATGAATTTGAGGATATGTATTTTTGCAGCCATTTATGGACAGTGTTGGATATTAAATGTTCCAGGCCTCAAATATCAGTTTATGACATTTTTGTATTGTGCACTTCCTCGGCAGAGATGGTAGGGGGACTCACAACTCATAAACACATTACGTTTTGTCTATATAGAATAAGATGATGGCAAGGATCTTCAACTAATACTAATACTAGTACTTTGTTGAAGCACCTTTGGTAGCAATTACAGCCTCAAGTCTTCTTGGGTATGACGCTACAAGCTTGGCACAACTGTATTTGGGGAGTTTCTCCCATTCTTCTCTGCAGATCCTCTCAAGCTCTGTCAGGTTGGATGGGGAGTGCTCCTGCACAGCTATTTTCTGGACTCTGCAGAGATGTTCAGGTCCGGGCTCTGGCTGTGCCACTCAAGGACATTCAGAGACTTGTCCCGAAGCAACTCCTGCATTGTCTTGCCTGCGTGGTTAGGGTCGTTGTCCTGTTGGAAGGTGAACATTTGCCCCAGTCTGAGTACCTGAGTGCTCTAGAGCAGGTTTTCATCAAGGACCTCTCTGTACATTGCTCCATTCATCTTTGCCTCCATCTGGACTAGTCTCCCAGTCCCTACCACTGAAAAACATCCCCACAGAATGATGCTGCCACCACCATGCTTCACCGTAGGGATGGTGCCAGGTTTCCTCCAGACGTGACACTTGGCATTCAGTCAAAATAATATTGTTTTCATCAGACCAGAGAATCTTGTTTCTTTAGGTGCCTTTTGGTAAACTCCAAGCGGGCTGTCATGTGCCTTTTACTGAGGAGTGGCTTCCGTCTGAGCATTCTACCATAAAGGCCTGATTGGTGAAGTGCTGCAAAGATGGTGGTCCTTCTGGACGGTTCTCCTATTTCAACAGAAGAACTCTGGAGCTCTGTCAGAGTGACCATCGGGTTCCTGGTCACCTCCCTTACCAAGGCCCTTCTCCCCCGTTTTCTCAGTTTGTCCTGGGCGGTCAGCTCTCGGAAGAATCTTGGTGGTTCTAAACTTCTTCCATTTAAGAATGATGGAGGCCACGGTGTTCTTGGGTACCCTCAATGCTTCATACAATTTTGGGCACCCTTCCCAAGATCTGTGCCTCGAAACAATCCTGTCTCAGAGCTCTGCGGACAATTTCTTCAACCTCATTGCTTGTTCTTTTGCTCTGGCATTCTCTGTCAACTGTGGGATCTTATATAGACAGGTGTGTGCCTTTCGAAATTGAATTTGCCACAGGTGGACTCCAAGTTGTAGAAACATTTCAAGGATGATCAATGAAAACAGGATGCACCTGAGCTAATAGCATAGCAAAGGGTCTGAATATTTATGTAAATAAGTTATTTCTGTTTTAAATTTGTAATCAATTTGCTAACATTTCTAAAAACCTGTTCGCTTTGCCATCATAGGGTATTGTGTGTAGATTGAGGGAAAAAATATTATTTTATCAATTTTAGAATAAGGCTGTAACGTAACAATGTGGAAACACACACACACACACACACACACACACACACACACACACACACACACACACACACACACACACACACACACACACACACACACACACACACACACACACACACACACACACACACACACACACACACACACAGTGTATACTTTCCGAATACACTGTGTGTGTGTTTATTTATTTATTGGTCATAAGCCTAAGCCATGTCAAAATAGGTAGAATTGCAGGAAATTAGCTTTAAAACTGTAACGTTTTCCTGGGGGAGGACCCCCAAACCTCACATCTAGGGGTTGTGTCAAGGGTGCAATGATTTTCAAGATGGAAAACCTCACTCCAAGCTTTCTTTGAAAGTTGGCAGCCAAGACAATAGCACTTACATATGAAATTGCATTTGGATATGAATTTCATAACCTGTAAGATATGCTATGAACTCGTTATCAATAAGCCTGTAAACATGTTATACAGGCTAAAAATGAAAAATGTACTGTCACAACAGCTAGTGAGCTAGCAGTCCGAATGCCCTTTAGCTGACCAATTCAACATTAGCTGACAAATTCTTGAGTGACACATTTTGCAAGGATCTACAGTTCATCACTGTTTCGACTATATCTTCAAAAGTTTATGTCTTCGTTAACATGTCATTTGTGGGGGATACTTGCTGGTACAGACCTAAAATGAATTGGCAGGAACAGCACGATCAGATTTAGTGTCTTTTTATTGCATCGGCTTCATGAGTCGTGAAACCAGGCGGCTAGGCGTTGCCTCTGTGGATTCCTAGAGTAGCTGTGCTACCCACGCATACACAAACTTGCATGATTAGCATAAAGGGAGAACACTCACCCTAACCCTAATAATTCTCAAAAACGGTTGAAATTGGGTGTTAAATAACTATTTCCATGGCATATTGCTTGCTCACCTGAAAGCTCTTTCTTATGTTAAGAAATGTGAAATTGAGGTGAGATCGAATTGGTGCATGACTACTGAACAATTAAGCTCTGCTGTATAGATATTTAAGCAATATTTTTCCCTAACACATCCTGCCTCTCCATCCCCTGCCCTGTATTTACCCTGCAAATAGTGCTTAGCTTCACTGACTTAGTGCTAGATGTAACTCACTCATCTCTGCCGAGCTTTCTGAAGCTATATCCACAATAGTTACTTCTAATATATCTTCCCGTCCCTTACGACAGATGGCTTATTGCAGTCCTGGTATTATTCCAATAAATGTTGCACTGAGAAACATCTGCTATGCAAATCCCGCCGTATTGCTGTCACTTTGTCTTTGCCTGTCAAAGCAGAGATACAGCTCTCTACCTCGTACCGGAGCGTCGGGCTGCCTGCCAGACAAAGGCCATGAAACACAGCTGCCAACTCTATCCACTGAACATCAAATAGAACTCAAATTACTGCTAGGAGAGGATCCAATTCTTCTCCCACTGAATCTCATAAAGGATATCACATTTAACAGCTGAGATCCCAAAACAATGCTGCTCCTTCTACACTACAGAGTCTTGTCATTAGTGCTAGTTTATCTGGTATACAGAAATGTCAACGGCTATTATGTCATAGGGCACGGCATATAAAGCCCTTAGAGGTTTGACCTGAATAGTGTCTTAGAGTTGACGAAGAAGAAAGGCAGACTCTCTCTTTGAGGATGAGGTTAATAAACAGTGTTTGAGAGTCAGATGAAGAAGAACGAGAGATGAAGGTCTACATGGAGCTTCCGCTCTCTATAGCCACCCTCTCCCCAGTGACACAGAGATTGCAGGCGGGCAGCAGCACCGGAGACATGCGGAGCCAGGGCCCACAGGCCTGTGTGTGTGGGACCACAACTAAAGGATCCTAAACACTCCCGCAGGAACTAATGTTGTGGACAGAAGCCCAGCCCAAACCCTTGACGTGAAGAACATAACCATGGAGAGAGCCATGGAATTCAGGGATATACACTGCTCAAAAAAATAAAGGGAACACTTTAACAACACAATGTAACTCCAAGTCAATCACACTTCTGTGAAATCAAACTGTCCACTTAGGAAGCAACACTGATTGACAATAAATTCCACATGCTGTTGTGCAAATGGAATAGACAACAGGTGAAAATTATAGGCAATTAACAAGACACCCCCAATAAAGGAGTGGTTCTGCAGGTGTTGACAACAGACCACTTCTCAGTTCATATGCTTCCTGGCTTATGTTTTGGTCACTTTTGAATGCTGGTGGAGCTTTCACTCTAGTGGTAGCATGAGACGGAGTCTACAACCCACACAAGTGGCTCAGGTAGTGCAGCTCATCCAGGATGGCACATCAATGCGAGCTGTGGCAAGAAGATTTGCTGTGTCTGTCAGCGGTAGTGTCCAGAGCATGGAGGCGCTACCAGGAGACAGGCCAGTACATCAGGAGATGTGGAGGAGGCCGTAGGAGGGCAACATCCCAGCAGCAGGATCGCTAACTCCGCCTTTGTGCAAGGAGGAGCAGGAGGAGCACTGCCAGAGCCCTGCAAAATGACCTCCAGCATGCCACAAATGTGCATGTGTCTGCTCAAACGGTCAGAAACAGACTCCATGAGGGTGGTATGAGGGCCCGACGTCCACAGTTGGGGGTTGTGCTTACAGCCCAACACCATGCCGGACGTTTGGCATTTGCCAGAAAACATCAAGATTGGCAAATTTGCCACTGGCACCCTGTGCTCCTCACAGATGAAAGCAGGTTCACACTGAGCACGTGACAGACGTGACAGAGTCTGGAGACGCCGTGGAGAACGTTCTGCTGCCTGCAACATCCTCCAGCATGACCGGTTTGGCAGTGGGTCAGTCATGGTGTGGGGTGGCATTTCTTTGGGGGGCCGCACAGCCCTCCATGTGCTCGCCAGAGGTAGCCTGACTGCCATTAGGTACCGAGATGAGATCGTCAGACCCCTTGTGAGACCATATGCTGGTGCGGTTGGCCCTGGATTCCTCCTAATGCAAGACAATGCTAGACCTCATGTGGCTGGAGTGTGTCAGCAGTTCCTGCAAGAGGAAGGCATTGATGCTATGGACTGGCCCGCCCGTTCCCCAGACCTGAATCCAATAGAGCACATCTGGGACATCATGTCTCGCTCCATCCACCAACGCCACATTGCACCACAGACTGTCCAGGAGTTGGCGGATGCTTTAGTCCAGGTCTGGGAGGAGGAGATCACTCAGGAGACCATCCGCAACCGCATCAGGAGCATGCCCAGGCGTTGTAGGGAGGTCATACAGGCAATTGGAGGCCACACACACTACTGAGCCTCATTTTGACTTGTTTTAAGGACATTACATCAAAGTTGGATTAGACTCTAGTGTGGTTTTCCACTTTAATTATGAGTGTGACTCCAAATCCAGACCTCCATGGGTTGATACATTTGATTTCCATTGATAGTTTTTGTGTGATTTTGTTATCAGCATATTCAACCATGTAAAGAAAAAAGTATGCAATAAGAATATTTCATTCATTCAGATCTAGGATGTGTTATTTCAGTGTTCCCTTTATTTTTTTGAGCAGTGTATTAACCAAAGATTACCCAACTGCAACCCACTGTTGCCTGCAAATGTTAAGATATTTACATTGAGTGAAAGTCATTAACTTGATGCACCTGTACCACATTTTATTTATTTATTTTACCTTTATTTAACTAGGCAAGTCGGTTAAGAACAAATTCTTATTTTCAATGACGGCCTAAGAACAGTGGATTAACTGCCTTATACATGGGCAGAATGACAGCTTTTTACCTTGTCAGCTCGGGGATTCGATCTTGCAAACTTTCGGTTACTAGTCCAACACTCTAACCACTAGGCTACCTACCGCCCCATTTTAAAGTGAAATGACAGTGAAAATGAAATATTATAACATGCAAAGTCCCCGCTGAGCTCCATACAATGTAACTGTGGCCTTTAGAACAGCTGTATGGCTGAGGATATACATCTGTTGCAGGGGAAAAGTTTGGACTTGAGTTTGTCTGTTTGGAGAAACAGTGTCGTGGCCTCAGATCCTGTGGTTTGATGAGACGATCACAATTTTATCTTTTACCCCCCAAAAAGTTTTTGTCTACCGAGAATAGTCTCTCCTGGGAGACGAGCAGTAGAGAGTGTGAGACAGAGTAGTCATACAGTACCTGTCAAGAGTTTTGATGGACTGTCCTGAGGATCAGCATTAGTCTGACTCTCTGCACATTGGTATTCTGCTGAGGTTGATGGGGAGCAGGTCTGGCAGTGCCTCTGGCGTGCGCTCTGACGGGGGGGATTTTACCACCCCTCCTCAGAGGAAACAGACAGTCAGTGCGTCTTGCACTCCTCACGTAACCTTGTAAAACCATCCGGAAGTCTTGCAAGCTTACATTCTTTTTCGCTACAGCGCATCGGTAATCAGCCTGGTAATTACAAGGCTCCTGTGTGTGTGTGTGTGTGTGTGTGTGTGTGTGTGTGTGTGTGTGTGTGTGTGTGTGTGTGTGTGTGTGTGTGTGTGTGTGCCCCTGGGAGTTTTTAGCTAACATGAGCTCCGTATTGCATTGTGTGGTCAGTGAATAGAAGGAATGCTATTCTTTCTCCTCTGCAGGGCCAGCATTGTGCAGAAGAGGATCATTTACTTCCAGGATGAAGGTTCCCTCACTGTCAGACTGTGTGAGAAAGGTACAGCATATCTGTCCTATACGAATATTACTTCTCACTGGAACAGCCCAATGCTTTTATATGATCTGTTACTGTAGTAGATTACAATGGAGATATTGTATGTCGTCATATTCAAAAATTATTTTCGGTCAAGCAAGATCACCATTCCTATCTTCACTTTGTGTGTGTGCGTGGGTGGGTTGAGGGGTTGTGTGTGTGTGTGTGTGTGTGTGTGTGTGTGTGTGTGTGTATGTGTGGCTGGGTGGGTGGGTGTGTTTGTTTCAGAGGCTGTGTTTGGAGAGACCACAGAGAAGCCCCCTCCGGAATGCTGTGCCTGTGGGACAGCCAAGTACAGAGTCACCTTCTATGGGAACTGGTCGGAGAAAATTCACCCTAAAGACTACCCCAGTAAGTCCTTCACTGCAGTCATGTACTGTATGTACACCCACGCACATTGCACATTGCTGTACAACTTCCCACCTGTTGCTCAACTGTCCGTTTGCTCTGGAATTTGAAAGGATCTGCCCCGTTTATAGTCATTAAGCAAGACATTATGGTTTTGGAAGAAAAACAAAAAGATTACATTTTACCCTGGACATATTTAGACTGTCTGTTGACTAGAGTTACATACTGCACGAAAGAACAGCACACTGTAGTTTAGAGCAGTGGTTCCCAACCTTTTTGGAACCGTGGCACACCTTGATGGGATATTAAATTCCGTGGCACACCTAAAATGTCCCTTCTATTTTATTTAGTGGTAATGACCTCATCTGATCCATACTGCAAATCATCTATTGTCTGTGACTTTTTTGAAAAGTTTGTTTTCATAGTTTCTTACTCATGGTGGTTAATTTGTGTGTACCCTTTTAAGAGCTTCCTGTCAATTTGAGCCAGAAAGAAAAACATGTAGCTCTGATAAAATAGGTCTTTTAGTTTTGAACGGTTTGGGCTAAAGATGAGCCAATGCCTTCTGCATTGTAAACGTGCAACCACAGACGGAAAGCCATGCTCTGTTTAGTTAAATGGCAGAAGCTGTAGTATAGCTCGTATAGCTAAACCCAGAGTAAAGCTAAGGCCAAATGACTAATCAGATGTGCCTGTTCTAATCGTTTTCACAGACAAAGTAAAATCATACAAATGAGTTTGCTCGTGATGGGCACCCCTCAAAATGATACAAACATAACAACAGCCTGAGTGCACTGGACTTGAAACAACGATACAGATCGTAATCATGTGCCATTTAATGTTTTATCAGACCGGCACTGCATAACACAGGTCAGGTTTATAACAGTTAAAAAAACAAGATTAGGAAGGTTTTGCTGGACCCCCGAGAGTTCCTCACTACAAACCAGTTTGGAACCACTGGTTGAGAGGATTTGTCTCAAATGATTTGTGTGTTGTTGGGATTTAAACAAATAGTTTTCAGTAAGCCTAAGTCAGTAAAACAGTATGATATTGGATAGCTGTTATGATACAGTCTCCTCTTTTGGAGCTGATGATCCGAACCACACACATATTCCCTGCAGTCAGTGTTATGTAGTCACAGCTTACAAAGGGAATCGCCATAAATAATTTGAGATGGGAAGAGGCTCTTTTGGCAGGAAACAAGAAACAAGTTTTGGTACATTAAAGCACATCACATGGATTCTCTGTAGGCCTGATGGGCTTAAAGAGATGAACTGTATAGTTTCCCTCCAGCTTGATATATAATCTTTCACGGAGGGAAGCGTATCATGGAAAAACGTAATTATATTCAAGGGTTTCTGAGGGGGTGTTGAGTGGCCAAAGTAAAAACAATGATCTATACAAATTGGTTGGTGTGTGTGTGTGTTGTCTGACCGGGTCTATTCCAGCCTCAACTCTTTCAGTAATGACGAGGGCTCCACCAGTGGAAGTGCGGGCCTGTCACAGTATATCTAACAGTGGCCATCCAGCCACATGCATGGCTAATGAACACTGTCTCCACCACTCTGTTGTTAGCCTCACACGCCCAGCAGACACAGTTAAAGCCAGGAGCGATCTGTCAGCCGCTACACCTACACATATAGGAACTTAATTTTGCTACAGTTTGCTACAGCAGGAAAATAGTCCTGCAGCAACAGAACATGTGGATTATTATGTGGATTCTAACATTTTTGTAGGGGGTTGATAGATTTTTCATAAGGGAAAATCAATTCTTAAATTTCAAAGTGGAAATTGCAAACTTCAGTAGCCTTTTTTAAACTTCAAATGCACTACGAGTTTAACATGTCCTGCATTGCAGGAACGTTCTCCTGTAACATGGTGATCAAATTAAGATCCTACATCTGTACACAGACACACGCAGGCGACTTTGTTTCTCTGTCACCACCCTATACAGGACGCGCCAATCATTGGTCAGCCCTCATCGGGGCGTCCCACTCCAGGAGCTATGTCCTGTGGGAGTACGGTGGCTACGCCAGCGAAGGGGTGAAACAGGTGGCAGAGCTGGGGTCTCCAGTTAAGATGGAGGAGGAGATAAGACAGAAGGTAGGTCCTAAAGAAACATCATGGGTTCTGAACTGTTCATGTTTGCCGATCCGCTATATCTGATCTTCAGACAAAAAGTTGCTTGGATCGGACTTTCTGATGTCTTAATGTGCCTGTCTCCACGTCTGAAACAGCATGTCAAAGGTTGATCAGTTAATGGCAGGACCTCTCTGGCATATTAATGAATCACACAAGTTTGTATATTGGCTGATCTGCACCGCTCTGCTATTTAGTGCTAATTCCCTGCTCTCGGGTGACATGGCAACAGTAGTGTTGAGGCCAGGGGCAGATGAGATGCAGAGGGGCATCATGGGATGGCTGTGGAGCAGCGGTGGCATGACTAATGGAGGGAGAGGTGAGAAAGGATGGCCGCCTCACAGAGAATCTTAAAGGTCACACAGGAAAGGCTCATAACCCATGTGATCTTTTCTTTTCCACAGTGCTGTGAGGGCCGAATAATAATGGGAATGTTGACAAGTGTCAGATGGAAGATAGTGTTCTGTTTGACTTCCTGTCACAAGCAAATATGATTGGTTGTCACGGATTCTGGAGATGGGCCACAATCACCAATTTCCGCTTTCAAATTTTCTGTTTATAATTCAATTTGTTGTTGTTGTAAAATAAATTACTGTGATATCAATCAAGGTAGAATTAAACCCATAGGAATGTGCTCAATAAACATATATTACTGATTGAAATTGGTAATAAAATAGGGATAGAATACACAGGAAACATATTAGTTAATGGTCCATATAATGAGCAGTCTTTAGGTCGTGTTATGACTTTGTTTGTGGATGTGGATGTGGCAGTGACAAGTGTTCTCAAGTCCATAGATTTAGGTATTCAAATACTTGAATGGACATGAACCTTCTTATGACAGTATAAAAGGTCAGCCAGTGCTGTCACAAGATATTGTGTAAAACAATGAATTTGAAGATTATTTGCACAGTAGGCTCTAGTTTAACAAACCTAACGCAATGGTAAATCTAAGCGCTGGCTGAAGGTCTATAGGTCTGTGGTTGTTAGAAATATTTTTTATATTTTCACAGCCAGAATTATGAGCACAATAGCTGGCGGTGGCTCAAAAGTGCTGGGTTTTGATGTATAAACAAGTTGTAAGTGTGACGAGGATTTGGCCACTGGCCAATCAACGCATTCCGTGGCTTATTTTGAAAACACAAAAACATATTTAACCTTTTATTTAACTAGGCAAGTCAGTTAAAAAACAAATTCTTATTTACAATAACAGCCAAACCCTAACCCAGATGACGCTGGGCCAATTGTGTGCCGCCCTATGGGACTCCCAATCACGGCCGGTTGTGATACAGCCTGGAATTGAACCAGGGTTTGTAGTGATGCCTCTAGCACAGAGATGCAGTGCTTTGGACCACTAAGCCAATCGGCATTATTAATTCATGCTTTTGTCTCAAGTTCTTTAGGTTTTTTGTTTTATTTTATTTAACTTTTATTTATCCAGGTTAGTCTCATTGAGATCAAATACATTTTTCAAGAGAGACCTGGTCCAACCAAGACAGCAGCAGGGGGAACAATATTTCAGACAAATATCAGACATAACAATTTACAGACATAGACACACCATGAACAGAATTGACAGACATAGACACACCATGAACAGAATGTAGACGTAGACACACATAAAGTAGAATTACAGAACATACAAGCGTTCTAGATAAAGTCCTAATGACAATCACTTTCCTCAGTAACATGTGTCAACCAACCTTTTTGACACTTTTGCAATCTGTTCTGTTCTTACTTGAAGAACCGTTAAAAGTAAGTAGGAGTGGGACCTTAACTGGTATTTATTTCCTGACCTTATCGAAAAAGAACAGAAATAAAGCACCAGTTTTCTCAAAATGGCCTTATCGATCATGGTATGCCTAATGTTTAAGCCTACCTAGAGTCAACGAAGACCAGCCAACAGCCCTATGGAGATCACAGTGATGTCAGACGCTTTCAGTTAATACCTGGTCTGCAGCTAATAGTAATAGATGGAGGTGTAGATAATCAATTGCTTTCATGGCTCTGTGCACCTCTGAGACAACGGTTGGAAAGAGAACCTTGAGCAGGAGTGCTCGGGAGTGTACAGGGTGCTCATTTTGACCTTTTAACCCTATTAAATAATTTGCCTGCATCAAGAAAATGCTGATTAAAAGAGTTCAGAATAGAGGTTTTCTCAGTTACCACCTGTGAGTCTACCAGCAGTTGTTTAGGAAGCTGTGCATCTTTTTGTGCACTCCAAATCTTTCACTACTCGCCAACCTTTGTATGGATTATTCAGATTCTCAAACAGTAGATTTGAAGTAGTAGTCTGCTTTCAGTTTTCAGGTCCTAGCTACACAGTGATTAATTCTGAATACATTTAAAAGCCATCCAACCATCAGCTGAATAAGACCCTCTTATTGATGGTCTTTGCGTTGTCGTCAAGTAATGGCAACAGTAAAAAAATTAAAAAAAATAAAATGACATGTTTGCTCCAATAGCCTATGTTGAGAGTGTTGGCAGTCAACATTGTTGTAAATTGCTTCAAGGAGCCTAGCCTATATGTCTTTACACGTCTCCTAAAATAGAAAACACTTGGCTCTTGTAAATGTTATATTATGTTTGAGGCATGTTCTCAAAAATAAAAATATAGCCTAGGCCTGCCATTGATACTATATTATTGAACTGAATCATTTAAATACGTTTGGATGAACACTTGAACAAGCAAAATATAGTATGCAGGTAGGTAGGTGTGTGGATGTTTTAGGATGTGTGGTATATTTCAGTTCAAGGCACTCTGAAGAATAGATCATTTAAACACCTTTTATGGATAGGCTACTTTACAAGGTCAGGATATAAAATACATGACTCATTGCTGTTGACCTAGCCTTAGTAGCTGAGGCTTAGGGCAAGGATACCCTATGGAGGGTTGGATATGAAATGAAAAACAAGCTATTTTTTTTAAACAACAATATTTATAAATAAGATGAGGTCAGAGGCATGATATCAATTGTATCGTTGCCTATGTAAAAGGCAGATTCTCAAAACACGGACGAGGTGTGCTTATTGAAAGTGAGGATGGATAGCCTACTTGAACAAGAAAAATGCAAATATGTACAGTATATTGTGAATGATGAAAAAACACAAGGGCAAAAACCTCCAAAATATTTCAAAGCACTCCCAGTAGACCATTTCAAACCCCTTTATTCATAGGCTACTTGGCTAATGGCCAGAATAAAATATGCATCTCTGCAATGCTGCTTAACCAGCCCTGATTAAGGTTTATAGTCAAATTAAACAAAATGGGGGGAACCAATCACTGGCACAAAAGGCACATCTCTTTTCCATGGGCATTGCGCACCATGGCTGGATAGGCTGTGCTTCCACCCTCAAAGTCCATGCCATTATCAACTGCATTACCATCGAGACCTGCTTTTTGTGGGTCTCAAAACTTTGAACCTTTGCACTTGTTTTTGACACACCTCAATATTGCCACCCCTCCCATCTCAGCACAAGCGAGCTGCCGAACCTAGCCGAAATTGCAGAAACTAGCGTTAGAGCTGGAAAGTGTGCCAGTTTTTACATGGAACATTTGCAATCTAATGTGCGTCTGACACATGCGTCTCCTTAGTGCCAGACGTAAATATAGTCAAGTATGTTTTTTAGCTAGCTAGCCTGCCAAGTGGAATGATTACAATATATTTTTTTATAAACTTCCAACATTCCATACTAACAATGCAGGCAATCCACAGCCACACACTGGCTGAAAACAGTTGATGATTGGATTTAGACAAGTTGTAAATGCAACAAGTACAGAAATTGTATAATATTAGAACACACACAGCATTCCAAGAAAACAAACATTGAGACAGTTATGGTCCCTTTTACCCTGTACAAATCTCCCATTTTACCACCACCAAAGCACCCCCAGACCATCACATTGCCTCAACCATGCTTGACAGATGGCGTCAAGTTCTCCTCCAGCATCTTTTCATGATTTCTGCATCTCACGAATGTTCTTCTTTCTGATCCGAGCACCTCAAACTTAGATTTGTCTGTCCATAACACTTTTTCCCCGAATCTTCCTCTGTCCAGTGTCTGTGCAATTTTGCCCATCTTAATCTTTTATTTTTATTGGCCAATCTGAGATATGGCATTTCTTTGCAACTCTGCCTAGAAGGCCAGCATCCCGGAGTCGCCTCTTCACTGTTGACGTTGAGACTGGTGTCTTGCGGGTACTATTTAATGAAGCTGCCAGTTGAGGACTTGTGAGGTGTCTGTTTCTCAAACTAGACACTCTAATGTACTTGTCCTGTTACTCAGTTCTGCACCACTCCTCTTTCTGTTCTGGTTAGAGCCAGTTTGCACTGTTCTGTGAAGATCAGTTTCTTCAGTTTCTTGGAAATTTCTCGCATGGAATAGCCTTTCTTTCTCAGCACAAGAATAGACTGACGAGTTTCTGAAGAAAGTTATTTGTTTCTGGCCATTTTGAGCCTGTAATCAAACCCACAAATGCCGATGCTCCAGGTGCTCCAGATACAGATCAATTAGCCTTTTAAAATGATAAACTTGGATTAGCTAACACAATGTGCCATTGGATCACATGAGTCATGGTTGCTGATAATGGGCCTCCTTGGCGTTTTTCCTATTTGGTTGCATTACAACCTATAATTTAAATGGATTTTTATTTGGATTTCATGTAATGGACATACACAAAATAGTCCAAATTGGTGAAGTGAAATGAAAAAAATTACTTGTTTCAAAAAAAGAATGTGTGCATATGTATTCACCCCCTTTGCTATGAAGTACAAGTACTAAGTACAATCTTAGTGTCACATGATCTGACACATGATCTCAGTATATATACACACCTGTTCTAGAAGGCCCCAGAGTCTGCCACAGCAGTAAGCAAGGGGCAGCACCAAGCAAGCGGCAGCATGAAGACCATGGAGCTCTCCAAACAGGTCAGGAACAAAGTTGTGGAGAATTACAGATCAAGGTTAGGTTATAAAAAAATATCAGAAACATTGAACATCCAACGGAGCACCATTAAATCCATTATAAAAAAAATTGAAAGAATATGGCACCACAACAAACCTCCCAAGAGAGGTCCGCCCACCAAAACTCACCTAACAGGCAAGGAGGGCATTAATCAGAGAGGCGTATTGGAGTATCTGTCAATAGGACCACTTTAAGCTGTACACTCCATAGAGCTGGGATTTACGAAAGAGTGGCCAGCAAAAAGCCATTGCTTAAAGAAAACATAAGCAAACACATTTAGTGTTTACCAAAAGACATGTGGGATATTCCCCAAACATTTGAAAGAAGGTACTTTTGACCATCAAGGAAAACGCTATGTCTGGCGCAAACCCAACACCTCTCATCACCCCGAGAGTACCATCCCCACAGTGAAGCATGGTGGTGGCAGCATCATGCTGTGGGGATGTTTTTCATCAGCAGGGACTTAGAAACTGGTCAGAATTGAAGGAATGATGGATGGTGCTTAATACAGGAAAATTGATGAGGGAAATCTGTTTCAGTCTTCCAGAGATTTGAGACTGGGACAGAGGTTCACCTTCCAGCAGGACAATGACCCTAAGCATACTGCTAAAGCAACATTTAACTTATTTAACTTGTAATTCACTGTATCACAATTCAAGTGGGTCAGAAGTTTACATACACTAAGTTTACTTTGCCTTTAAACAGATTGATAAATTCCTGAAAATGATGTCATGGCTTTAGAAGCTTCCGATAGGTTAATTGACATCATTTGAGTAAATTGGAGGTGTACCTGTGGATGTATTTCAAGGCCTACCTTCAAACTCAGTGCCCCTGTGCTTAACATCATGGGAAAATCAAAATAAATCAGCTAAGACCTGTATGGCTGTGGACCTAGGTTAATTGACATCATTTGAGTAAATTGGAGGTGTACCTGTGGATGTATTTCAAGGCCTACCTTCAAACTCAGTGCCCCTGTGCTTAACATCATGGGAAAATCAAAATAAATCAGCTAAGACCTGTATGGCTGTGGACCTCCACAAGTCTGGTTCCATCTTGGGAGCAATTTCCAAATGCCTGAAGGTACCGTGTTCATCTGTACAAACAATAGTACGCAAGTATAAACACCATGGGACCAAGCAGCCGTCATACCGCTCAGGAAGGAGAAGCGTTAGAGATGAACGTACTTTGGTGCCGAAAAGTGTAAATCAATCCCAGAACAATAGCAAAGGACCTTGTGAAGATGCTGGAGGAAACAGGTACAAAAGTATCTATGTCCACAGTAAAATGACTCCTATATCAACATAACCTGAAAGGCCGCTCAGCAAGGAAGAAGCCACTGTCACAAAACCGCCATAAAAAAGCAAGACTATGTTTGCAACTGCACATGGGGACAAAGATTGTACTTTTCGGAGAAATGTCCTCTGGTCTGATGAAACAAAAATAGAACTGTTTGACCATAATGACCATCGTTATGTTCGGAGGAAAAAGGGGGAGACTTTAAAGCCGAAGAACACCATCCCAACTGTGAAACACGGGGGTGGCAGCATCATGTTGTAGTGGTGCTTTGCTGCAGGAGGGACTGGTGCACTTCACAAAATAATTGCATCATGAGGGAGGTAAATTATGTGGATATATTGCACCATTATTCCTCCTCCACCAAATTTTACAATGGGCACTATGTATTACGGCAGGTAGCATCTGCCAATCCCAGTTTCGTCAGTCGGACTGCCAGATGGTGAAGCATTTCCACTGCTCCGGAGTCCAATGATGGTGAGCTTTACACCACTCCAGAAGACGCCTGACGTTGAGCATGGTGATCTTGGGCATGTGTGCGGCTGCTCGGACATGGAAACCCATTTCATGAAGTTCCCGACGAACAGTTCATGTGCTGATGTTGCTTTCAGGGGCAGTTTGTAACTTGGTAGTGAGTGTTGCAACTGAGAACAGACGATTTTTATGCGCTACGCGCTTCAGTACTCGTCAGTCCGATTCTGTAAGCTTGTGAGGCCTACCACTTAACGGCTGAGCCGTTGTTGCTCCTAAACATTTCCACTTTACATTAACAGCACTTACAGTTGACTGGGGTAGCTCGAGCAGCGCCGAAATTTGACGAACTGACTTGCTGGAAAGGTGGAATAGTTTGCCACGTTCAAAGTCAAGAGCTCTTAAGTGAGGCCATTCTATATGCAAACATATTTTCCCCCCTCAGAAGTATGTTATATGGAATAATCTTAAAATAAAATATAAAAACAAGCCACTATTTTTAGGATATTGGTTTTGAACGGACATTTTACTTGTGGGTCAGCTTCTCATTTCAGACGGACATCTTTATACATAAAAGTATTTTTATTTTTTTAATGTATGAGCTCACTGTCTCACTAAAGGAATATAAGATGTGTTACCAGATGGTGTTCTAGCCCTTTTGAAACAAATTGTGGTCATTACAGATCCATCACTTCTAAATTCAGCCATAGTAATTGTCTCAATTATTTATTTATTTTATCAATAATTCATTAATTAGAGAAACATTTTATGATCGTGTTGTTCCAATAGCAAAATCTAGGTATAACTTGCAATGTGTTGTAAATTGGTTAAAGGTATGGGCTTTATCATACAAATATGTGATCACAAACAAAGTGAGAAAAGCACTCTTTAAAATAACTAAGGTGTTACCTGTTAACATTTTGTCAATCTGGGACAGAATCTCTTGAGCATTTGTTTTTCTAATGTGTGTATGTGACTGTGTTGTAGGTGGGTTTTCAGCTGTATTTAGGTAGAATGTTTTGGTACAGTAGGGACAACCATCTGCAAGCTTCTGATGTTCATCTTGTTTTTGATAGTCAAAAGATTCTCCACTAACAAAAAAGTATGTGATGAATTTGATTATAAAATGCATAAAAAACATCATATTCAATATTTTTAAAGGTAGATTTAAATACTTACTTTGCCACATTGAATATTATACACTGTAAGAAAAAGACGGTAATGAAACAATTAAGCTTTTCAAATTTCTTTGAATGTAAAAACCCTGTGTGTTTCTGTTTTTGTTTGTTTGTTTGATGCTGTGTGTTACAAAAATCGATACTGTACATCCTTCTTAAAATGTGTAACACATTTTATTGCGTATCCTTCACAATGAATGGATTTTTTTTTAAACAATGGCTGCCATTTTTAAAGCATTCTAGAACTTTGAGGGTTTGCCATAGCCACTCTAGAAATTTCATAGGATCTCTATGCTCATCCCTTCTGTTATCCATCCATTGCTGTGCCCTGGCCTGTTAACAATCTACATCATTCATCATACCTGTCATCTGTTTGCTTTGGAATGGCATCTCCTTGATCATATATCAATGTGGCCATCAGAGTTCTTGTTTTTTATATGATTCTATGGTGGCCATTCATATAATGGCTTACATACTGTAAACATTTCTCTCTAAAGATGAAGCCATAAGAGGAAGATATTTAGAGTGAAATCATAGATATGACAGCAGGGTTAGATAATCAGTGTTTTGGCATCTGTGAGTGTCTCTCTGACAACATGGCTGTGTCTGGGAGAGTGCGTTTGGGGTTTCTGCTATCTGGTCTATGGAGTGTTTTTTGTAGAGATCGTCAGTCTGTTCCATCTGCGTATTGTTTTATTTGCTGAGTACGTAACAAGGTGATCTTTATTTAGATGACTGTGATTTCTCAGTCATTGCTAATCCAAAAGAGAGAATAAAATTGCTGCACACACACAGATCCAGAGGTAAACTCATGCTTCATTTGTCAAAGCTCACACAATAAATTCTAGATGTCCCGATGTTTGTGACAGTGACGAATGCTTCATGCTGTATAGGGTTAAATGCAACTACATACAGAGGCAAGAAACAGCATGTGAACCCTTTGGAAATACCTGGATTTCTCCATACATTTGTATTCAAATTTGATCTGATCTTCATTTAAGTCACAACAATAGACAAACACAGGCTGCTTAAACTAATAGCACACAAACAATTATACGTTTTCATGTCTTTATTGAACACTCTGTGTAAACATTCACAGTGCAGGGTGGGAAAAGTATGTGAACCCTTGGATTTAATAACTGGCTGACCCTCCTTTGGCAGCAATAACCTCAGCCAAACTTTCTGGAGTTGTGGATCAGACCTGTACAATGGTCAGGAGGAATTTTAGACTGTTCCTCTTTAGAAAACTGTTTAAGTTCAGCAATATTCTTGGGATGTCTGATGTGAACTGCTCTCTTGAAGTCATGCCACAGCATCTCAATCGGGTTGAGGTCAGGACTCTGACTGGGCCACTCCAGAAGGCGTATTTTCTTCTGTTGAAGCCATTTTTGTTGATTTACTTCTGTGTTTGGGTTGTTGCCTTGTTGCATTACCAAACTTCTGTGGAGCTTCAATTGGTGGACCGATAGCATAACATTCTCCTGCAAAATGTCTTGATAAACTTCGGAATTCATTTTATCTGTCTGATAGCAAGCTGTCCAGGCCCTGAGGCTGCAAAGCAACCCCAAACTATGGTGTTCCCTCCACCATACTTTAGAGTTGGGATGAGGTTTTGATGTTGGTGTGCTGTGCCTTTTTTTCACCACACAAAGTGTTGTTTGTTCCTTCCAAACAACTCAACTGTAGTTTCATCTGTCCACAGAATATTTTGCCACTAGCGCTGTGGAACATCCAGGTGTGCTTTTGCAAACTTCAGACATGCAGCAATGATTTTTTTGGACAGCATTGACTTTTTTCATGGTGTCCCAGAAATCCAGGTAATTCCAAAGGGTTCACACACCTTTTCTTGCCACTGTAGCTCTAAGCCACACCAATTTCGTCTATTCTGTTGAATTGAGAAACTGGCTATCTATCGGGTGTTGTAGAATGCCCTTTCTTTCTCACATGATAAGGGTAGATTATAACATTCCAAGCTCATCATTTGACAATGCCCCGGGAAGGCACATTGTCCGGTTATGGGATGATTACATTTTCTAATTCTGCTACTGACCTTGGGGAAATGCTACTGAAGGAGCTCAGCATTCATTTCTTGCCAGGGAAGGGACATAGTTTCTTCTTAACACTGACACGCTAACAGAACATAACAGAAGCATCAAGTTAAGGCAGGGCAAAACATGGATTAATCTGTATGTACTTAAGAGACACCATAGGACAAGAGCTGGAAGTGATGCTCAGAATGTAAATCTACATGTTCTGAACACTTTATTACAATGTTTTGTTGGATATTTTTGTAAATAATGAATGAAGATTCAAGCTAGAATCTGCAGTTAAAACAATAACAAAATTGCCACCCTGCTCTGTTTTGATAAAATGATGATGGATGGGTTTGGAGAAATATATCCACACTCAAATCTATAGAGAGAGCTACGGCTGCGCAAGGACTGACCATCCATGAAATAAAAAAAGACAGTTTTAACCGTGTTTTGAGGCTATAGACCTTTTTAATTGTCAAAACAATAATACGTTCTATATGGATGTGCAACCAAGAGGTTCCCCAGTAAACATCAGGTGTCAAAACAATAATAGCTAGTTAGTTGTCTAGCTAGCACAAAATTACAAGTTCGTATGTCTTGATTCAACCAAAAAACAGATCACACAATTTATATACACACATTGACTTGCTGCTACCAGATCCACTAAACAAAACATTTATCAGATGCCACGACCTCTGCAGACCCTTACATAAGTGTGCTGATGGGCCTATTTTCCGTGTATTATTAGTTTGCTCCAGTGGTGTTAGCTAAATACATTTGGCTAGCACAGCAAATAACCACGGAGTTGGTGTGATGTGAAGGTAGAAAATGTTCAGCTTACTTTGTTAGCCAGCTAGATAGAGATTAATTTATCTCATGACAGCCAACAATATAATTAAACTAAATGTAGCTAGCATACGAGTCCAATGTTTGACGACCACATTGTGTATGTCAAAAGTGAGCTAGCAGCTGTAATTACCCCGCTATCAACCCCTCTCTCGCCCTCACAAATCTGTCTCTACTAGCCCTTAATTTTCTGTTTTACCCAGCTGTATTGCCTACTTAGTTTCAATTAAGAAACATAATAATGAACCGCTGGCTTTTGCTAGGCATGTAATATTGACCTCCGGTTATGAGACCTAGCTAGTGGTTTGTTTACACTGAGTAAAGCTAGACTATAACACAAATGCTAGTGCAAACACCTTGTGGTGATGATGTTGAACTGCGTATAATTACACCAGCATGATACATAAAATGAAGCAAACAAATTGCAACTTTTGTCAAGCAACATTTATTTTGAAATTAAATCAAATAATCCTTAATATATTCCTTTCTGCACAACCTCATTATAGTGATATTTGCTAATAATGTCTCTCTCCTGTGCATGTCATCCTTAAAGGGGCATTCAGGCAGTTGTTACATACAATTTAGAGTCATTAATTAATGATATGCACCCATTGATTCTTGAACAATGGAAAGGTCAAATGCTTTATTATCAAAATGTTAAAAGTGTGTGGGTGACAGAGGGAGGGAGACAAAATGGTGCAGTTTGAGGCTATGTTGTGGAGAGATGCGGGCGCTGGAGATGGAGGTGTAAGCAGGTGGGACTGGGTAGGACTGATGTTGTGGCTATTTGTGTGGGTCTGTATGTTGTCGCTTTTATATGTATGTTTTGTATTGTTAAAAAAAACATGATTCTTGAAGAATATAACTTAGAAATGCCTCATGAACTTAGATAACTGTCATACACAATCAGAACCCAAAGTATAAGCTTGTTTTACTCCAATGTTTGTAAACAAAGTAAATGTAAACAAATACTATATAGCCTAAAAACCTGTTCAAGTCTATAATTTTGATATCATGGATGGTCAGTCATAGCATCCATGTGTCTAATGAATTTGAGAGTGGTAACATTTCTCCAGCCCCATCTGTCAGCTTTTTACCGAAATCGGAGCAGGAAGTATGCTTTGTTATTGTTTCAACTTGATTGCTGCTGTAAGGCCAGGGCCGGCGCCAGATCGAATCAGTTGGACGGGCATTTGATTTCCATAGGCGGACACATTTTTTTTTCACTGTACACCTCGTGTGCACACGCACAAAAACATTTTAGAACACCATAACCATTGGGCCTCGGGTGACTGCAACATTCTAACAGAATAATTAATACATTTTATATATGCTGTCACATGTAGAAAATAGGCAAAATCTACCATACATCTAAAGCTGATTTGTGAAGGTGCTGGAGGCAAAACTGGAGAAACACTTCTATCACAAAGATTATAATTTGGCTGTGTTTATGAAGGTCTTAGGTAACATTTGACTGGTACTGTATATATATTCTAAAGGTTAGACACACCGACTCATTCCAGGGTTTTTCTTTATTTTGACTATTTTCTACATTGTAGAATAATAGTGAAGACATCAACACTATGAAATAAAACATATGGAATCATGTAGTAATAAAAACAATGTGTTACACAAATTCTTTGAAGTAGCCACCCTTTGCCTTGATGACAACTTTGCACACTCTTGGCATTCTTTCAACCAGCTTCATGACATAGTCACCGGGAATGCATTTAAATTAACAGGTGTGCCTTGTTAGAAGTTAATTTGTGGAATTTATTTTCTTAATGCGTTTGAGCCAATCAGTTGTGTTGTGACAAGGTAGTGGTGATATACAGAGAAGTCCGGATTTGGTTAAAGACCAAGTCCATTTATGGCAAGAACAGCTCAAATAAGCAAAGAGAAATGACAGTTCGTCATTAATTTAAGACATGAAGGTCAGTCAATCTGAAACATTTCAAGAACT
Source organism: Oncorhynchus masou masou (assembly GCF_036934945.1). Classification (NCBI taxonomy): domain Eukaryota; kingdom Metazoa; phylum Chordata; class Actinopteri; order Salmoniformes; family Salmonidae; genus Oncorhynchus; species Oncorhynchus masou. The sequence continues at coordinate 56,966,436 of NC_088242.1, forward strand.
TTAAAAGTTTCTTCAAGTGTAGTTGCAAAAACCATCAAGCTATGATGAAACTGGCTCTCATGAGGACTGTCACAGGAGAGGAAGACCCAGAGTTACCTCTGCTGCAGAGGATAAGTTCATTAGAGTTACCAACCTCAGACTGCAGCCCAAATAAATGATTATCTCAACATCAACTGCTCAGAGGAGACTGCGTGAATCAGGCCTTCATGCTAGAATTGCTGCAAAGAAACCACTACTAAAGGACACCATTAATAAGAAGAGACTTGCTTGGGCCAAGAAACATGAGCAATGGACATTAGACTGGTGGAAATCTGTCCTTTGGTCTGATGTGTCCAAATTAGAGATTTTTGGTTCCAACCGCATTTTCTTTGTGAGACACAGAATCGGTGAACAGATGATCTCCGCATGTGTGGTTCCCACCGTGAAGCATGGAGGAGGAGGTGCGGTGGTACGGGGGTGCTTTGCTGCTAACGCTGTCTGTGATTTATTTAGAATTCAAGGCACACTTAACCAGCGTGTCTACCACAGCATTCCCATCCCATCTGGTTTGAGCTTAGTGGGACTATACATTTTTTTCTCATCAGGACAATGACTCAACCCACACCTCTAGGCTGTGTAAAGGCTATTTGACCAAAAAGGAGAGTGATGGAGTGCGGCACCAGATGACCTAGCCTCCACAATCACCCAACCTCCACCCAATTGTGTCACACCCTGATCTGTTTCACCTGTCTTTGTGCTTGTCTCCACCATTCTCGAGGTGTCACCCATATGCCCCATTATCTCCTGTGTATTTATACCTGTGTTCTCTGTTTGTCTGTTGCCAGTTCGTCTTGTCAGGTCTTACCAGTGTGCTTTCCCATCGTCCTGTTTTTCAAGTTCTGTTTCCTAGTTTTTCCTGGTTCTGACCATTCTGCCTGCCCTTTTGCCCTTTGCCTGCCCCGTGTTTATAATAAATTATCTGAGAACTATGCTATCTGCCTCCTGTGTCTGCATCTGGGTCATATCCTGAGTCTGAATATATTGAGATGGTTTGGGATGAGTTGGACCGCAGAGTGAAGGAAAAGCAGCCAACAAGTGCTCAGCATATGTGGGAACTCTTTCAAGACTGTTGGAAAAGCATTCCTCATGAAGCTGGTTGAGAGAATGCCAGGTGTGTGCAAAGCTGTCATCAAGGCAAATTGTGGCTAATTTGAAGAATCTCAAATCTCAAATATATATTTTTATTTGTTTAACAATTTTTTGGTTAATACATGATTCCATATGTTATGTCATAGTGTTGATGTCTAAACTATTATTTTACAATGTAGAAAATAGTAAAAATAAAGAAAAACCTTTGAAGGAGTAGGTGTGTCCAATTTTGAGTGGTACTGTATATATTATTTTTAAGTAACACAATCGTTTTAACTACTTTTACTGTAAAATATGTAAAAACAAAAAACACAAATTTTAAGTTTTCAGTCACTTATTCGTGGACTGCCTTTGTTATAACTAAGAAACAGAAAGCTTTGTGTTGGAACGTGGTAACAGCAAAAGCAATAATAGCTTTATAATGAATATACTGTAAGTGTCGATATGACTGCAGTCAAAAATGGTCAATTATCAGTTGGAGCATGTCTATGTCACATAGATAACGAAAGCTGGTGAGTGCGTTGCTGATTTCGTTTTTTAGCTTGATATGTACGGCCTGCTGAACAGAGAGTAACAGCAGTGTAAATGAGGGGTCTGGGTAGCCTTTTGATTAGCTGGTAAGAAGCCTTTTGGACCACGACTTGGCGCTCCGGTACCGTTTGCCGTGCAGTAGCAGAGAGAACAGTCTATGACTAGGGTGGCTGCAGTCTTGACAATTTTTAGGGCCTTCCTCTGACACTGCCTGATATAGAGGTCCTGGATGGCAGGAAGCTTGGCCCCAGTAATGTACTGGGCCGTGCATACTACCTTCTGTAGTGCCTTGCGGTCGGAGGCCGAGCAGTTTAAAAAATATATATATATTTTTTTGCCTTTATTTAACCATGTAGGCAATGAGAACAAGTTCTCATTTACAATTGCGACCTGGCCAAGATAAAGCAAAGCAGTTCGACACATACAACAACACAGAGTTACACATGGAGTGAAACAAACAGACAGTCAATAATACAGTAGAAACAAGTCTATATATGATGTGAGCAAATGATGTGAGATAAGGGAGGTAAAGGCAAGAAAAAGGCCATGGTGGCAAAGTAAATACAATATAGCAAGTAAAACACTGGAATGGTAGATTTGCAGTGGAAGAATGTGCAAAGTAGAAATACAAATAATGGGGTGCAAAGGAGCAAAATGAATAAATAAAATAAAATAAATACAGTAGGGAAAGAGTTGTTTGGGCTAAATTATAGATGGGCTACAGGTGCAGTAATCTGTGAGCTGCTCTGACAGCTGGTGCTTAAAGCTAGTGAGGGAGATAAGTGTTTCCAGTTTCAGAGATTTTTGTAGTTTGTTCCAGTCATTGGCCGCAGAGAACTGGAAGGAGAGGCAGCCAAAGAAATAATTGGTTTTCGGGGTGACCAGAGAGATATACCTGCTGGAGCGCGTGCTACAGGTGGGTGATGCTATAGTGACCAGCGAGCTGAGATAAGGGGGGACTTTACCTAGCAGGGTCTTGTAGATGACATGGAGCCAGTGGGTTTGGCGACGAGTATGAAGCGAGGGCCAGCCAACGAGAGTGTACAGGTCGCAATGGTGGGTAGTATATGGGGCTTTGGTGACAAAACGGATGGCACTGCGATAGATGGCATCCTATTGGTTGAGTAGGGTATTGGAGGCTATTTTGTAAATGACATCGCCGCAGTTGAGGATTGGTAGGATGGTCAGTTTTACAAGGGTATGTTTGGTAGCATGAGTGAAGGATGCTTTTTTGCGAAATAGGAAGCCAATTCTAGATTTAGCTTTGTATTGGAGATGTTTGATGTGGGTGTGGAAGGAGAGTTTACCGTCTAACCAGACACCTAGGTATTTGTAGTTGTCCACATATTCTAAGTCAGAGCCTTCCAGAGCAGTGATGTTGGACAGGTGGGCAGGTGCAGGCAGCGATCGGTTGAAGAGCATGCATTTAGTTTTACTTGTATTTAAGAGCAATTGGAGGCCACCGAAGGAGAGTTGTATGGCATTGAAGCTTACCTGGAGGGTTGTTAACACAGTGTCCAAAGAAGGGCCAGAAGTATATAGAATGGTGTCGTCTGCGTAGAGGTGGATCAGAGACTCACCAGCAGCAAGAGCAACATCATTGATGTATACAGAGAAGAGAGTCGGCCCGAGAATTGAACCCTGTGGCACCCCCATAGAGACTGCCAGAGGTCCGGACAACAGACCCTCCGATTTGAAACACTGAACTCTATCAGAGAAGTAGTTGGTGAACCAGGCAAGGCAATCATTTGAGAAACCAAGGCTGTCGAGTCTGCCGATGAGGATGTGGTGATTGACAGAGTTGAAAGCCTTGGCCAGATCAATGAATACGGCTGCACAGTAATGTTTCTTATCGATGGCGGTTAAGATATCGTTTAGGACCTTGAGTGTGGCTGAGGTGCACCCATGACCAGCTCTGAAACCAGATTGCATAGCAGAGGGGGTATGGTGAGATTCGAAATGGTCGGGAATCTGTTTTTTGACTTGGCTTTCGAAGACCTTAGAAAGGCAGGGTAGGATAGATATAGGTCTGTAGCAGTTTGGGTCAAGAGTGTCCCCCCCTTTGAAGAAGGGGATGACCGCAGCTGCTTTCCAATCTTTGGGAATCTCAGACGACACGAACGAGAGGTTGAACAGGCTAGTAATAGGGGTGGCAACAATTTCGGCAGATAATTTAAGAAAGAAAGGGTCCAAATTGTCTAGCCTGGCTGATCTTTAGGGGTCCAGATTTTGCATCTCTTTCAGAACATCAGCTGACTGGATTTGGAGGAAGGAGAAATGGGGAAGGCTTGGGGGAGTTGCTGTGGGGGGTGCAGTGCTGTTGACCGGGGTATGGGTAGCCAGGTGGAAAGCATGGCCAGCCGTAGACAAAATGCTTATTGAAATTCTCAATTATAATGGATTTATCAGTGGCGACAGTGTTTCCTATCTTCAGTGCAGTGGGCAGCTGGGAGGAGGTGTTCTTATTCTCCATGGACTTTACTGTGTCCCAGAACTTTTTTGAGATAGTGTTGCAGGAAGCAAAGTTCTGATTGAAAAAGCTAGCCTTGGCTTTTCTAACTGCCACACCAGGTAGTGATGCAACCAGTGCAACCCATGCTCTCGTGGTGCAGCTGTAGATCATTTTGAGGATCTGAGGACCCATGCCAAATCTTCTCAGTCTCCTGAGGGGAATAGGCATTGTTGTGCCATCTTCACGACTCTCTTAGTGTGTTTGGGACATGATAGTTTGTTGGTGACGTGGACACTTCAAGGAACTTGAAGCTCTCAACCTGTTCCATTACAGCCCCGTCGATGAGAATGGGGGCGTGCTCAGTCCTCCTTTTCCTGTAAATGTCAGAGTAATAAACAAATCTATTAATGTGCAGTCCAAATGACTGCTATAGCAGTTCTAGTGTGGATTTTATAGTAAAAGCAAGTCAATTAAGTAGAAATACTTCTTTACAATGACAGCCTACCAAAAGGCAGAAGGACTCCTGCAGGGATGGGGGCTGGGATAATAAAAAATAATAAAGAGAAACACATCACGATGAGACACAGCAAAACACTACATAAAGAGAGACCTAAGACAATAGTATGGCAGCAACACATTACAACACAGGATGGTGGCAACACATGCCAGCAGCGCAACATCGTAGCAGCACAAAACATGGTACAAACATTATTGGGCACAGACATCAGCACAAAGGGCAAGAAGGTAGAGACAACAATACATCACATGAAGCAGCCAAAACTGTCAGTAAGAGTGTCCAGGATTGAGTCTTTGAATGAAGAGATGGAGGTCCCCAGAGCACACGGTCCAGTTTGAGTGTTTTTTTGCAGCTCGTTCTAGACGCTAGCTGCAGCGAACTGAAAAGACGAGCGACCCAGGGACGTGTGCTTTGGGGACCTTTAACAGAATGTAATTGGTAGAACTGGTGTTGTGTGTGGAGGATGAGGGCTGCAGTAGGTACAGTGCCTTGCGAAAGTATTCGGCCCCCTTGAACTTTGCGACCTTTTGCCACATTTCAGGCTTTAAACATAAAGATATAAAACTGTACTTTTTTGTGAAGAATCAACAACAAGTGGGAAACAATCACAATCATGAAGTGGAACGACATTTTTGATATTTCAAAGAAATAAAAAACTGAAAAAGTGCAAAATTATTCAGCCCCTTTACTTTCAGTGCAGCAAACTCTCTCCAGAGGTTCAGTGAGGATCTCTGAATGATCCAATGTTGACCTAAATGACTAATGATGATAAATACAATCCACCTGTGTGTAAAGTCTCCGTATAAATGCACCTGCAGATAGTCTCAGAGGTCCGTTAAAAGCGCAGAGAGCATCATGAAGAACAAGGAACACACCAGGCAGGTCCGAGATACTGCTGTGAAGAAGTTTAAAGTCGGATTTGGATACAAAAAGATTTCCCAAGCTTTAAACATCCCAAGGAGCACTGTGCAAGCGATAATATTGAAATGGAAGGAGTATCAGACCACTGCAAATCTACCAAGACCTGGCCGTCCCTCTAAACTTTCAGCTCATACAAGGAGAAGACTGATCAGAGATGCAGCCAAGAGGCCCATGATCACTCTGGATGAACTGCAGAGATCTACAGCTGAGGTGGGAGACTCTGTCCATATGACAACAATCAGTTGTATATTGCACAAATCTGGCCTTTATGGAAGAGTGGCAAGAAGAAAGCCATTTCTTAAAGATATCCATAAAAAGTGTTGTTTAAAGTTTGCCACAAGCCACCTGGGAGACACACCAAACATGTGGAAGAAGGTGCTCTGGTCAGATGAAACCAAAATTGAACTTTTTGGCAACAATGCAAAACGTTATGTTTGGCGTAAAAGCAACACAGCTCATCACCCTGACCACACCATCCCCACTGTCAAACATGGTGGTGGCAGCATCATGGTTTGGGCCTGCTTTTCTTCAGCAGGGACAGGGAAGATGGTTAAAATTGATGGAGCCAAATACAGGACCATTCTGGAAGAAAACCTGATGGAGTCTGCAAAAGACCTGAGACTGGGACGGAGATTTGTCTTCCCACAAGACCATGATCCAAAACATAAAGCAAAATCTACAATGGAATGGTTCAAAAATAAACATATCCAGGTGTTAGAATGGCCAAGTCAAAGTCCAGACCTGAATCCAATCGAGAATCTGTGGAAAGAACTGAAAACTGCTGTTCACAAATGCTCTCCATCCAACCTCACTGAGCTCGAGCTGTTTTGCAAGGAGGAATGGGAAAGAAATTCAGTCTCTCGATGTGCAAAACTGATAGAGACATACCCCAAGCGACTTACAGCTGTAATCGCAGCAAAAGGTGGCGCTACAAAGTATTAACTTAAGGGGGCTGAATAATTTTGCACGCCCAATTTTTCAGTTTTTGATTTGTTAAAAAAGTTTGAAATATCCAATAAATGTCGTTCCACTTCATGATTGTCCAACTTGTTGTTGATTCTTCACAAGAAAATACAGTTTTATATCTTTATTTTAGGGTAGCCTAGTGGTTAGTGCGTTGGACTAGTAAGTGAAAGGTTGCAAGTTCAAATCCCCGAGCTGACAAGGTACAAAATCTGTCGTTCTGCCCTTGAACAGGCAGTTAACCCACAGTTCCTAGGCCGTCATTGAAAATAAGAATTTGTTCTTAACTGACTTGCCTAGTAAAATAAAGGTAAAAAAAATAAAAAATGTTTGAAGCCTAAAATGTGGCAAAAGGTTGCAAAGTTCAAGGGGGCCGAATACTTTCGCAAGGCACTGTATCTCAGATAGGGGGGAGTGAGGCCTAAGAGGGTTTTTAGAAATAAGCATCAACCAGTGGGTCTTGCGACTCGTATACAGAGATGACCAGTTTACAGAGGAGTATAGAGTGCAGTGATGTGTCCTATAAGGAGCATTGGTGGCAAATCTGATGGCCGAATGGTAAAGAACATCTAGCCGTTCGAGAGCATCCTTACCTGAAGATCTAGAAATTATGTCTCTATAATCTAGCATGGGTAGGGTGGTCATCTGAATCAGGGTTAGTTTGACAGCTGGGGTGAAATAGGAGTGATTATGATGGCTTTGCAGCTTTGATATGGGTTGATATGTGCTGAGAGAAGGACAGTGTACCGTCTAGCCAAGTACTTGAATTAGGTGACTACCTCAAGTTCTAAACCCTCAGAGCTAGTAATCACATGGGTGGGGTTAGGGGCATTCTTCTTACCAAACCACATGACCTTTGTTTTGAGGTTTTCAGAAGAAGGTTAAGGGCAGAGAAACCTTGTTGGACACGAACCAGGCCAAAGACCCCTCAGAGACACCAATACTCCTTAGCTGGCCCAAAGTAATGGAATGGTCTACCGTATCAAAAGCTTAGGCCAAGTCAATATAAATAGCAGCACAACATTGCTTAGAATCAAGGGCAATGGTGACATAATTTAGGACCTTTTAAGATTGCAGTGACACATCCATAGCCTGATGAGGAAATTAGATTGCATGCCACAGAGAATATTAAAGACAGCAGGAAAGACACTCATTTTCCAACACTTTTTGATTGGATATGATTTGGAAAGGCACACACCTGTTTATATAAGGTCCCACAGTTGACAGTGTAGAGCAAAAACCAAAACATGAGTCCCCAAGAACACAGTGGCCTCTATCATTCTTAAATGGAAGAATATTCGAACCACCAAGACTCTTCCTAGAGCTGGCCACCCGGCTAAAATGAGACATCGGGGGGAGAAGGGCCTTGGTCAGGGAGGTGACCAAGAACCTGATGGTCACTCTGACAGAGTTCTAGAGTTCCTCTGTGGAGATGGGAAAACCTTCCAGAAGGACAACCATCTATGCAGCACTCCTGCAATCAGGCCTTTATGATAGAGTTGGCAGACAGAAGCCAATCCTCAGTTAAAGTCACATGACAGCCTGAATCAGACAGATTCTCTGGTCTGATGAAACCAAGATTAAACTATTTGGCCAGAATGGCAAGTGTCACGTCTGGAGGAAACCTGGCACCATCCCTACGGTGAAGGATGGAGGCAAAGATGAACAAAGAAAAATACAGAGAGATCCTTGATGAACACCTTCTCCAGAGCGCTAAGGACCTTGGAAGGCGAGGTTCACCTTCCAACAGGACAATGACCCTCAGCACACAGCCAAGACAACGCAGGAGTGGCATCGGGACAAGTCTCTGAATGTCCTTGAGTGGCCCAGCCAGAGCCTGGACTTGAACCCGATCGAAGAGATCTGTAGAGACCTGAAAATAGCTGTGCAGCAACGTTCCCCATCCAACCTGACAGAGCTTGAGAGGATCTGCAGAGAAGAATGGGAGAAACTCCCCAAATACAGTTGTGCTAAGCTTGTAGCGTCATATTCAAGAAGACTCGAGTCTGAAATCGAGTACTGAATACTTATGTAAATGTGATTTTTTTTAAACTTTTTAAAATAAATTAGCAAACATTTCAGAAAAACTTGTTTTACTTAGTCAATATGGGTATTGTGTAGATTGAAAAAAAAACAGGTTTGAAAATGTTAAGGTCTCTGAATACTTTCCCAAGGCACTGTAGGCGAGGGGGGGGTTGGGGGGTGTATAGACATTATGGACAGTATTTGGGTAGAATATGTAGTATATATGAAGAATATGTAGGATAGAATAGTGTATTTACAGCAATGGTTTAACAGGATGGCCTTGACGAAAATACAGTATATAGACACGTATGAAATGGGTAAAACAACATGTAAACATTATTAAAGTGACCATTTTATGTACATAGGGTAGCAGCCTCTAAGGTGCATGGTTGAGTAACTGGTAGCTGGCTCGTGACAGTGACTAAGTGCAGGGTACTGGGTGTAGGCCGGCTAGTGATGGTTATTTAAGAGTCTGATGGCCTTGAGATAGAAGCTGTTTTTCAGTCTCTCAGTTCCATCTTTGATGCACCTGTACTGACCACGCTTTCTGGATGATAGTGGGGTGAGCAGGTCGTGTTTCGGATGGCTGAGGTCATTGAAGATCTTCTTGGCCTTCCTGTGACATCGGGTGCTGTAGATGTCCTGGAGGGTTGGCAGTGTGCCCCCGGTGATGCGTTGGGTGGAGCGCACCACTCTCTGGAGAGCCCTGCGGTTGTGGACGCTGCAGTTTCCGTACTAGGCGGTGATACATCCCGACAGGATGCTCTCAATGGTGCATCTGTAGAAGTTGGCGAGGGTCTTAGGGGCCAAGCAAAATGTCTTGTTGTTGTTTGTAATCAGGCCTACCACTGTTGTGTCATCTGCAAACTTGATGATTCCGTTAAAGACGTGCGTGGCCACACAGTCATGGGTGAACAGGGAGTACTGGAGTGGGCTGAGAACCTACACAGACGCAGCAAATCGCAACCATGAATATGCTCATCACATTTCCAGACTCAAAAATGTGAGTAAAGATTCCTGTGGAGTATGTGGTCTCTAATTGCGTTGCTTGCTGCTTAAAAAGCCGAGAAATTTAAAGAATGTGCCTTGCAACGTCTGAATCCGACTCTAATTAAACATTTGGCAGCACATCACTTTTATACAGAATGCATAGAGTATGTCCCCCTCGATATCCCCCTCACAAGGCTTGGATTAGCTCAGTCTAGAGCTGGGGCAATTTATAGTAAATAAGATCTCTGGGGAGCTCTCTCTGTCAGCCCGGCCTTTCCACCACGCCTGCTAGCCCGTCCAGTCCACAGTACATGATGGGAAATATTGCCCAATACTTTTTACAGACAGTCTTAAGCCATCTCGGTTTGGACAGCCGCCACAGAATTCTTCCCTGTGTGAATCTTCTGCTCGCTGGGCCCTTTGTTCAGGCAGGATTCAGCAGAGCAGACCGCTGCATTGTTTGACAGGAGTTCCAGTAGTTTACCGAGGAACAATTGTCTAATTTCAACCAACTGGCAATTTCCTGGCTGCCTGTCAGCTTAGCTTTGCGTTGTTGCATGGAGACATCAGTATTTGAAAGACAGGCCTAACCCCTCTATTGGCTTGTGAGGCTGTTTTTACAATGGACTTGAAACTGAATTGAATTTTACTGAGGTAGAAGTTTCTGTACTTTATATTTTTGTTATATCAAAGTTTCCTCAACCAGCAACGATTGTCACTTGAAAAATAGATGTAAAACGATATTGCTTTGTAATCATATCCCAACCATCTGGTGCTTATTGTTTGAGCTTCTCTCATGACTGTTATTAGATTTCTGACTTCACTCACCATTGTCACTTCAGAACTTTGTGATATGCTCGTGAATAGTTTTCTGTTTTTTACAGAACTGTGGATCCTACTAATCTTTTTACAGTCTGGCCAGTGGCCATACACATTCCACTACAGCTGGTCAAACCTGTGTGTGTTTGTTCGTGCCCACCACCCACTTTAAATGCTTTCCCAGGGGATGAGAGAGGCTTGTCCTCTATAGATAGGATGTATCCTAAGCACCCATGTTTGACTCTGTCCAGTCTGCCAGTGTACTCTGTTCAGGTCTGGTGGACACAACTCCACCAGGGGAGAAAGTCTGGTCCAAAGGTGCACAGTTCATGGATTCCAGTAAGCCCGGGATTACAGAGGAATCTCAAACATCCAGCTGGGAATTAGCTCTGATAATATGAAGACAAAGCCCAAGATCTCTTTAACAAATCATTAATCCTGGGCCTGGAGGAGTGACATGCCTCACAGCACCCACAGGTGTGCACAGGTAAACAATATTGCTGGGGTAAGTTTGACTTTCTGTTTACCTGGAAGAATAATTACATGAATATTTGATAGAAATGTTACAATGCCGGGAGATTGTTTTGTTTGTATAGTTCTGCAGAGCGCAAAGACTTCCTGTAGTAGTAGAGCAGCATGGTATCAGTGCCATGCGATATAGCTCTATACTGGAGGTTATATGTAAACGTCGTAGGCAACATGCACTAGCTATGCACAGGGTCTTTATCTGGACAGAGACATCGGAATTAGTGCACAAACATGTCCGACTATTTCCTGGAGTATTCCGTTTTTGCTGTAAACAAAGTTAGAAGTTTGTTGTCAGTTATCGTCGGTCTGGAAGTTGACAAAGCGCAGCTATATCATATCCTCTCACCAGACACTTCACAGAGAGAATTTATTTTGACTGGAATGTCTTTTCCTCCGTCTCATAAACAAATCTTAAGTGTTTCGGGCCGTGCCTTTTTACTTAACTCCCCCCCCGAAGGCTTCATTTCACTGAGATTGTCAGAGGGTTGGGATGAAATCAGCGGGCATGCCAGCTTGCATAGCTGTCCTTCACTTTCATCTGAATACTTGACTGCTTCAGAGGAAATTGCTGCAAACCTATCCGAAAGCCAAACTCAGCCTTTATTGCCTGCCATATACATCCCAGTAAGCGGGTGAAAACCTGAAGCATCCAGGCAGCGCTTGACAGCATCTCTTCCGATCCTCTCCAATCTTGACATTTCTAAAGCACAATAAAATAATGAATTTCTGCTTAGTAAAGCTATCTTCAAATGGAATCTCAAATGTTTGGAAGTACTTTGTCACCTCGTGGCAACATCAGTATACTTAAGTCCCGAAAGCTCTGGAAACTTTAGCAGGAGCTGTGCACAACTAACTGTTGTGTGACTGACAGTGTGTGCTGAGGGTCAGTGTCCTATGCTTTTGAAGGGCAGGTCCTAGGCTTTTGTAGTAAAGGTTCCCTTGGTGGGTTTTCGTTGTTGTTGGAAACATTCAACATGGTTCTTGGCTTGTTCCCCAGAGGGATTGTACTGAATGTCTCTGTCTCTAGTAGTAGGAATGTTCCCATGTTAAGATTCAGGCGATATGGCCCGATCCCTCCAGCTCCTAAAGTCCTCATAACACAGAACCCTGTAAACACAATAAAGCCACATTATGCACAGAGCGCCTTTAATTCATGAGGGTCCTCTCATGAATCTGTTTTCAATTAACGGTATTTGGGGCCATGGTTTTCCTATGTAAATGAACCCTTAGGTCCAAAGGCCTTTCTGACAGTAATCTACCCATAATTTGCTCTGTGGATTCCTCCCTCCTATACGCCTGAGAGCATGCAATTACACACACACACACACACACACACTGGTCTGTGTGACAGTCTGGACTTTCTCCCCTAAACACACTTCACACTCTCTCCAAGGCAGCTATTGTCCTGTGGTAGGAAGGTGATATTCCTTAAGAAAAGAATTTCCAGAACTGTCTCAATGTCGGCATGACAAACATTTCACTCCTCTGTACAGTTCCCCACTGCTGCAATGTGGTCACTCTCATACTGCTGCTCTATTCTCTTTATCTAAGAGTATCATTGAGAGTGAACACTGTCTATAATACAGTTCATACACATTACCATATAATTATTTCATAATAATCAGTGGGAGGAACTATAGTGTTCTGCCAAGATGAAAACCTAGAGTACATTATCCTGTAGCTATACACCTACACCAGCCCGGAGGCATCTATTCATATTCATAGTAAATATACTGACCGAATATATAAACACAACATGTCAAGTGTTCGTCCCATGTTTCATGAGCTGAAATAAAAGAGCCCAGAAGTTTTCCTTATGCTCAAGAAGCTTATTTTTTCTAAAATGTGTTGCACAAATTTGTTTACGTCCCTGTTAGTGAGCATTTATCCTTTGCCAAGATAATCCATCCACTTGACAGGTGTGGCATATCAAGAAGCTGATTAAACAGCATGATCATTACACAGCTGCACCTTGTGCTGGGAACAATTAAAGACCACTCTAAAATCTTCTGTTTTGTCACACAACACAATGCTACAGATGTCTCAAGTTTTGAGGGAGTATGCAGTTGGCATTCTGACTGCAGGAATGTCCACCAGAGCTGTTGCCAGATAATTTAATGTTAATTTATCTACCATAAGCCGCCTCCAACGTCGTTTTAAAGAATTTGGCAGTACGTCTGACCTCATAACCGCAGACCATGAGTAACCGCCAGCCCAGGACCTCCACATCCGGCTTCATCACCTGCAGGATTGCACAACCGAAGAATTTCTCCGTCTCAGGGAAGCTCATGTGCATTTTCGTTGTCCTGACCAGGGTCTTGACCTAACTGCAGTTGGGCGTCGTAACCGACTTCAGTGGGCAAATTATTATCTTCGATGGTCACTGGCACGCTGGAGAAGTGTGCTCTTCACGGATGAATCGCGGTTCCAACTGTACCAGGCAGATGGCAGACAGCGTGTATGATGTTGTGTGGGCGAGCAATTTCTGAAGTCAATGTTGTGAACATAGTGCCCCATGGTGGAGGTGGGGTTATGGTATGGGCAGGCATAAGCTACCGGCATCGAACACAATAACATTCATTAATGGCAATTTGAATGCACAGAGATACCATGACGAGATCCTGAGGCCCATTGTCATGCCATTCATCTACCGCCATCACCTCATGTTTCAGTGTGATAATGCACAGCCACATTTCGCAAGGATCTGTACACAATTCCTGGAAGCTGAAAATGGCCCAGTTCTTCTACAGTATGGCCTGCATACTCACCAGATAGGTCACCTATTGAGCATGTTTGGAATGCTCTGGACCGACATGCATGGCAGCGTGTTCCAGTTCCCGCCAATATCCAGCAACATCGCACAGCCATTGAAGAGGAGTGGGACAACATTCTGCAGTACACAATCAACAGCCTGATCAACTCTATACATAGGAGATGTGTCACACTGCTTGAGGCAAATGGTGGTCACACCAGATACTGACTGGTGTTCTGATCCACGTCCCTACCTTTTTTAAGTTATCTGTGATCAACAGATGCATATCTGTATTCCCAGTCATGTGAAATCAATTAGGGCCTAATTAATGTATTTCAATTGACTGATTTCCTATTTTTGTTCAGTGTAGATGCAGTGCATTCGGAAAGAATTCAGACCCCTTAACTTTTCGCACATTTTGTTACGTTACAGCATTATTCTAAAATTAATTAAATAAAAAAATGTTCGTCATCAATCTACACACAACCCATAATCACAAAGCGAAAACAGGTTTTTGACATTACTGCCCATTCATTAAAAAATAAAAACAGATTATTATTATTTTACTTATTTACATAAGTATTCAGACCCTTTGCTATGAGACTCGAAGTTGAGCTCAGGTGCATGATGTTTCCATTGATCATCCTTGAGATGTTTCTACAACTTGATTAGAGTTCACCTGTAGTCAATTCAAGTAATTGGACATGATGTGGAAAGGCAAACACCTGTCTATATAAGGTCCCACAGTTGACAGTGCATGTCAAAGTAAAAATCAAGCCATGAGGTCGAAGGAATTGTCTGTAGAGCTCCGAGACAGGATTGCGTCAAGGCACAAATCTGGGGAAGGGTACCAAAACATTTCTGCAGCATTGAAGGTCCCCAAGAACACAGTGGCCTCCATCATTCTTAAATGGAAGAAGTTTGGAACCAACAAGACTCTAGGAGCTGGGGGCCAGCACTCTTTGGTCTGAATGCCAAGCGTCACGTCTGGAGAAACCTGGCACCATCCCTACGGTGAAGCATGGTGGTTGCAGCATCATGTTGTGGGGATGTTTTTCAGCGGCAGGGACTGGGAGACAAGTCAGGATTGAAGCAAAGATGAACAGAGCAAAGTACAGAGAGATCCTTGACGAAAACCTGCTCCAACACTCAGAACATCAGACTGGGGCGAAGGTTCACCTTCCAACAGGGCAACGACCCTAAGCACACAGCCAAGACCACACAGGAGTGGCTTCGGGACAAGTCTCAGAATGTCCTTGAGTGGCCCAGCCAGAGCCCGGACTTGAACCCAATCGAACATCTCTGGAGATACCTGAAAATAGCTGTGCTGCAACGCTCCCCATCCAACCAGATAGAGCTTGAGAGGATCTGCAGAGAAACTTGGGAGAAACTCCCCAAATACAGGTGTGCCAAGCTTGTAGCGTCATACCAAAAAAGACTTGAGTCTGTAATCGCTGCCAAAAGTGCTTCAACAAAGTTCTGAGTAAAGGGTCTGAATATTTTTGTAAATGTGATAAATGTTTTTTATACATTTGCTAAAATAAATTTAAGGAAGCTTTGAAAAAGTCAAGGGGTCTGAATACTTTCCAAATGCACTGTACCCTCTCAGCAGAAAATAATATAATTTGTTTCCTCATCCACAATGATTCAGAACTTAAGTGTATTTTCATATTGTCTTCCAAACCTTACAAGTACAAACCTGTACTGATTTTAGAATACTTCTACTTCTGCTTGTATCCCTTGGCCAACCTATGACTGTTTTGTGAAAGGGATATGTTGATGGATGAGGATACTTGTCTCAGAGAGCACTGGTGAAGTGAGCTGGCGTAAGATAGCACTGAGTAGAGACATGGGAAAGTGGTTGTCAGTTATTTGTGGGAGAAGATGAGGGAGGGAGGTTTATAGAGAGCGGAGTCATTCCTGAGGTTGTGTAGTGAGCTTTGGCCGCTGACAGACAAACTCCCCAAGCTGACCTAATTGGTGCCGAGCACTGAAGCCAAACGGAAGGAGCTGATTGGACACAATGAGCTGAGGATAGTGATGGTGATGGTGGCTGGGTAGAGAGACATGGTTGAGCTCTCCGTATGTGCGTGTGTGTAGGGATGTTGACGGGGAGGATTTAAGAGAAGCACACACTGCTTGGAAACATGTCTCAGTGCTGTCTGGGTAATGAATAGAGTGGGGATACGAGAGAGAGGAGAGAGTGAGAGCACTGGCCTTCATACGGACCCCTAGGCTACTGTCTCACTAATTATGTATGATGAGTTTCCAAAATGGCAAGAAATTAGTTGTGCATTTTGATGAGGTTAAATTGACATCTGCTGGGGATTTTGGTGACTTGCATCTGCTGCAATTCTTGCACATCTTTCTCAGAATGTCTAAAACTGTTACCTAAAGTTACTCCAGCCATATTCAGGACACCCTCACGCTGAAATTAGAACGTTTGCAGAGACAACTATCTCTTAACACACTCCTTCCGCTCTGTCACGTTTGCTGTCCGATGCCTTTGATAGCACACTTTGTAGTGGGACACAATCTGACATCAAGGCTCAGAGACTCACACAGTCAGTCAATGGCCTTATTTCTGTCTTATTCCTTTGTTATAGTAGCTCACTGTCAAATATTTCACCCATACTACTCCACTTTAGTTAACTGCTCTTCAACTTCTTTTTAAGGAGGCCTATATGTTATTTGCTAATATCAACAGGACTTCCAACCAATCAAGTGTGTGTTTTTCATAGGTGTAGCTTCTCTCTTTGATAAAGCACTGGTGAATTACTTATTTTGATGTTTTTGTAATCACCTGATTTTGATGTTGGAAGAGAAGGTCATTTTATTGATAATCAGAATTTAGTCACTGAAGTCAGTCATCCGAATTGATGACAACTAATGCATATATCCTATTCAAGACATCAAGGCTCCCTGATTTTGAAATGAAAGATTGTTGCTGCACAGGGTGCCTGTCTGTTGGCCTCACTGAAGGTTAAGCTGAAATCCTCTGTCAGCAAATCAATTGTAAAGATCGGATCAGGAGAAAGCTCTATATGTTAGCCGACAGAATGTCCAAATAGGATTGTCTTGTTTCTCTTTTCTTTTCGTACTAGGGTGTTATTGGAATCCACAAATCGTTTGTTATAAGACATGAGAAGTTGAAAGCTTTAGGAGGCTTGCAATATCAAAACTTTTATTGCGAGTAGCTGAAGCTCTCTCCCCCTTTCAACTAGCCATAGAAGCCCGTGATCTCCAATGTTTACAAGGAAATATTTTCTGGCTTGAAAAAGTGGTAATACTATGGTGGAGAAGCAGATCCACATTTTTATTAGATATCTAAACTGGGCGGTAATTACAAGCCTGAGGGATTGCCTTTGCAATGAGATTAACATTCTGAATATGTATCACACAGCCCAGAAGGTGATTAATATGATTGCTTTGGTATGTTAAGAATGTATTATAATATCCTCTTCCCTGAACACTGGCTGAATGGTAAGATGCCTACCACACCTGGTACACACCAGGTACACACTTGGTAAGATGCCCACCACACCTGGTTTTTTTCCCTTAACTGTGACACTGGCTTAGAATTATTAGCCAGACAGAACACAGTCAGTTTCATCAAAATCAAGAATGAGCTTATGAACCAGCAATTACATGTGAAACCCTAAGTGGAAATGGATGGTTGGGCATTTCAACAAAACAAAAAGATTAAAGGATTTTTTGTAATAGTTTGTGTTCTATCCTAATTGTTCTCTTGTATAATTGTTGTCATGTAATCAAAAGAAGGGACTAAGGTTTTGACGGAGAGGGATTTGATTCAGATCAGGTTGAGGAGCTTTCTGTTAAGATGAAAGAGGAGGTAGCGAAGCACTCATGCCTCATGTCAGAGATACTAATGAACAGCCCAAAAGATTTTTCTCTTAGTGCTGTCACATGTTTTTTTATTAAATGTATTAACCCCTCCACCACCCACCCCCTTTTAGGACACATATCTTAGTTTTTTTGTTGCAGCTTATTTGCTACATATACATACAGTTGAAGTCGGAAGTTTACATACACCTTAGCCAAATACATTTAAACTCAGTTTTTCACAATTCCCCACATTTAAACCCAGTAAATATTCCCTGCCTTAGGTCATCACTTCATTTTAAGAATGTGAAATGTCAGAATAATTGTAAAGAGAATTATTTATTTCAGCTTTTATTTACTTCTTTCATCACATTCCCAGTGGGTCAGACATTTACATACACTCAATTAGTATTTGGTAGCATTGCCTTTAAATTGTTTAACTTGGGTCAAATGTGTCGGGTAGCCTTCCACAAGCTTCCCGCAATAAATGGGGCGAATTTTGGCCCATTCCTCCTGACCGAGCTGGTGTAAGTCAGGTCTGTATAGGCCTCCTTGCTCGCACATGCTTTTTCAGTTCTGCCCACTAATTTTCTACAGGTTTGAGGTCATGGCTTTGTGATGGCCACTCCCAATACCTTGATATTGTCGTCCTTAAGCCATTTTGCCACAAATTTGGATTTATGCTTGGGGTCATTGTCCATTTGGAAGACCCATTTGCGACCAAGCTTTAACTTCTTGACTGATGCCTTGAGATGTTGCTTCAATATATACACATCATTTTCCTTCCTCATGAAGCCATATATTTTGTGAAGTGCACCAGTCCCTTCTGCAGCAAAGCACCCCCACAACATGATGCTTCCACCCCTGTGCTTCATGGTTGGGATGGTGTTCTTTGGCTTGCAAGTCTCTCCCTTTTTCCTCCAAACATAACGATGGTCATTATGGCCGAAAAGTTTTATTTTTGTTTCATCAGACCAGAAGACATTTTTCCAAAAAGTACGATCTTTGTCCACATGTGCAGTTGCAAACCGTAGTCTGTTTTTTTATGACGGTTTTGGAGCAGTGGCTTCTTCCTTGCTGAGCGGCCTATCAGATTATGTCGATATAGGACTCGTTTTAATGTGGATATAGATACTTTTGTACCTGTTTCCTCCAGCATCTTCACAAGGTCCTTTGCTGTTGTTCTGGGATTGATTTGCACTTTTCACACCAAAATACATTCAATTCTAGGAGACAGAACGTGTTTCGTTCCTGAGTGGTATGACGGCTGCGGGGTCCAATGGTGTTTATACTTGCGCACTATTGTTTGTACAGATAAACATGGTACCTTAAGGCATTTGGAAATTGCTCGCAATGATAAACCAGACTTGTGGAGGTCTACAGTTTTGTTTCTGAGTTCTTGGCTGATTTCTTTTGATTTTCCCATAATGTCAAGCAAAGAGTTTGAAGGTAGGTCTTGAAATACATCCACAGGTACACCTCCAATTAACTCAAATGGTGTCAATTAGCCTATCAGAATCTTGTAAAGCCATTACATAATATTCTGGAATTTTCCAAGCTGTTTAAAGGCACAGTCAATTAAGTGTATGTAAACTTCTGACCCACTGGAATTGTGATACAGTGAATTATAAGTGAAATAATCCGTCTGTAAACAATTGTTGGAAAAACTACTTGTGTCATGCACAAAGTAGATGTCCTAACCGACTTGCCAAAACTATAGTTTGTTAACAAGACATTTGTGCTCTGGATAAGAGCGTCTGCTAAATGACTTAAATGTAATGTAAATGTGGAGTGGTTGAAAAACAAGTTTTAATGACTCCAATCTAAGTGTATGTAAACTTCCGACTTCAACTGTATATAGCATTCTATTGGTGGCAAGAATGTTATATAATGATTTAAATTGAAAAACTAAGTGTTGAATCAAGTGTTTTTTTGTACCAGTTCATAAACCATATGCCATGGAATTGGTTCATCGAAAAGCTTTATTTTGCAACCTGTATGGCGCAGCTTTCAATTTTTTTACCTCCGATAAAACCAGTTCCTTCAGCCAATTTGTATCTTTAATATATGGCAGGCAAACAAGTTCCTTCAGCCAATTTGTATCTTTAATATATGGCAGGCAAACAAGTTCCTTCAGACAATTTGTATCTTTAATATATGGCAGGCAAACAAGTTCCCTACCTTCTCCCTTTTTCACTTGTCTCTTCCATTTTTGTGGTAAAGCTGCAATCAGTTGGTTGTAAATTTGGATTGAGCAGATATTCCTATATGTGACATAACTCCTCCGTTTCTATTCATTAAATCATTAACAAATATAATACATTTTTTTAAACATTTTTTTCCATAAATTATGTTTTTTTATTAATCAGTATATTTGAATTTAACCATAACATATTTGCAATATTTGTTCTATCTTTTCTGGAGGATAAAACTGAAATTGTAACCAGCTTTGAATGGCTTGTTTATTAAGAAAGGATGGTACTTTAAACAAAATTTCATTTTCAATTAGTCAGAAATTTTCAAGTAGTCGGAAATGAGAAGTTGTAATCTGTATGAAGACAAAAATGATTTGTTTTAACAAAGGATGAGCCTTTCTTAATAATCTACTGGAGAACCATTTTTGGTTTAAGTATAATTTATGTATGAGTGAAGCTTTGTGAGAGGTTTAAACCTTTAATATTGAATAATTTTACTCCCTCAAACTCATATTCATTATATAAATAGTCACATTTAATTTTGTCTGGCTTAGCATTCCAATAAAAATGAAACATTTCTTGCTCATATTATTTAAAAACACAAACAAGTCATCTGGAGTAGGCAGTGCCATTAGTACGTAAGTAAACTGTGACAGGACCAAAGAGTTAATCAATGTGATTTTTCCATGAATAGACAACTATTTATCTCTCCATGGTTGCAGAATCGTATCTATTTTTGCTAACTTTCTATTGAAATGAATTGTGGTAAGTTAATTTATATTATTTGAGATGTGAATGACAAGTATGTCTACTTCAACATCCTGTAATAGGTCCTATGTGTAGCTGGTGTAGAGAGTCAGGCGCAGGACAGCAGAATTGAGTAATCAATGTACTTTACTCAAAATAACCAAATACATAGCAACAATGCGAGCCCACAATAACAGACCGATATACAACGAACAATCACTCACAAACAAAAGATGGGGGACAGAGGGTTAAATAATAAACAAGTAATTGGTTGAATGAAGCCAGGTGTGAAAGACAAAGACAGAACAAATGGAAAATGAAAAGTGGCGGTGGCCCGAACAAGGAGAGGGACCGACTTCGGTGGAAGTCGTGACAGGACAGTGCGTCTGCCTTAGCGTTCTGGGAACCTGGTCTGTAACAGAGTGAAAACAAAACGGGTAAAGAACATAGCCCACCTTGCCTGGCGAGGGTTCAGTCACCTCGACGCCCGGATGTACTCCAGATTGCGGTGGTCAGTCCAGATGAGAAAAGGGTGTTTAGCCCCCTCAAGCCAATGTCTCTACGCCTTCAGAGCCTTGACAACAGCCAACAGCTCCCGGTTCCCCACATCATAGCTTCGCTCCGCCGGCCTGAGCTTCTTCGAAAAGAAAGCACAGGGGCGGAGCTTTGGTAGCGTGGCCGAGCGCTGAGAGAGCATGGCTCCTATCCCAGCCTCGGATGCGTCCACCTCCACTATGAACGCCAAAGAGGGATCCGGATGAGCCAGCACGGGAGCCGAGGTAAACAGAGCCTTCGGGTGACCAAAAGCCCTGTCTGCCTCATCCGACCACTGCAGCCGCACCAGTCCCCCCTTCAGCAGTGAGGTAATGGGAGCTGCTACCTGACCAAAACATCGGATAAACCCCCGGTAGGAGTTGGCAAACCCTAGAAACCGCTGCACTTCCTTTAACGTGGTGGGAGTCGGCCAATTACACATGGCTGAAATGTGGCCACACTCCATCTCCACCCCAAGTGGAAATGCGGTACCCTAGGAAGGAGACGGACTGTTGGAAGAACAGACATTTCTCAGCCTTGACGTACAGGCGACGTCGACCACCGAACGCCACCCCAACAGGGAGAGGGACCGTCTTCGGCGGAAGTCGTGACACATTTACCCATTTTATTGGTAAACTACACGGTAGTGTAAAGACAATTTTTTAACAATCCAATACGTAATAATGGTACACTTGTCATAATTAGGTTTTAATCCAGAAAAGTGATCAAGATATTAAATGAGACAGTGCAGGGATCCTGATTGTGAATTTAAGAAAAAACTTGAATCATTGGCATACATTGACACTTTTTGTTTTTATCCCCTGGATTTCTAACCCCTTCACAGTATGTTCTTGTTGGATCTAATTTTAATCGCTAGCATTTCAATGGCCATAATAAATAGATATGGAGACAAATGTCACAGGCCGGCTCATAACCTGTGGCAAAAAAATGAGGGGATGCGAGCAACAGGTTTAGGCCAATCAAATAGGTTCTTTATTGTAAACCAAAACTATTAACTTTAAACAAATAAAAAGGAATGAGGTGTGAAAGTATCATAATGAAAGGTGTATGTAAAGTGCAGGGATGCGTGAATCTGTGTGTGTGAATGATTGAGTGAAAACTATGCAAAACTACAAAGGAACAAATAAAACAGGATCATACCTGGAGGAGCAGAGAGAGAGAGAGAGAGAGAGAGAGAGGGAGAGAGACAAGAGTGATTAGTGAAATAGTTTAAATACTTTGAGCCCAGGTGACTCCAATCACTAACGACCCTGCACTGCAGAGGGGCCGTGACATCCCCCTCCTTAAAATGAGGGTCTCACTCTCAACCCAAATTTCGCCCCAACATATTCAAAACAAGAAAATTCCCCAACAAGAAAAAAAAAGGATATCATTCCCGGCTCCTAGTAGTAGCCCTGTGTCCACCAACTGACTGTCGGCCCCTCAAACTCAGCAGCCCTGGTACCTGGGGAGCAATTGAAGAGGAACGAGGCACAGACAACCCGTAGGGATCAGCCGAGAGAAGATACAAACTAGGTTAAAGGAGCACGGGACAGAGCATCAGCAATGATATTCTCCTTACCACTAATGTGTCTAACATCAAGGTTGAATGGTTGCAAGAACAAAGCCCAACGCAGACGCTGGCTGGGATTTTGCAGGAACCTCAGAAAAATAAGTGGGTGGTGGTCAGTGAACACAGTTAAAGGAGTCAAACCAGAACCAACATAGACCTTGAAGTGCTGTAAAGCCCAAATGAGACCTAAAGCCTCCTTTTCAATTACAGAATAGTTTTGCTGATACTTATTACATTTCCGGGAGAAGAAACTGACTGGACAAACTGACTGGACACTCAACATTGTTATCATTCTCCTGGAGAAGCACAGCCTCAGCACCGATTTGACTGGCGTCTACCTGCAATTTGAAAGGTTTCCCAAACTTTGGTGCTGCCAACACAGGTGCCAAACACAAAAGAGCCTTAACTGCATCAAATGCCTCTTGACACTGGCTGGACCAGATAAATTCAGCCTTGGCCTTCAACAGATTGGTCAGTGGGGACACTACTACCGAAAAGTTTTTACAGAAAGCACGATAGTACCCCGCCATTCCCAGGAAGCGCATCAGTTCTTTCTTTGTGGAGGGCTGTGGGAACTGCTTCACAGCCTGGACCTTGGCTTCCACGGGACAGACAAAACCCTGACCAACAACCTTGCATAGGTATGTGACTGCAAACTCACATTTTGCCAAATTAATAGTCAACCTGGCCCACACCAGTCATTCGAACAAGGCTTGCACTCTACAAACATGCTCCTCCCAGGAGTCTTGAGTAAATGACAATACCATTGTCCAACATATACTGCACCTCTGTTTCCAATTGCAGTCTCTTCTCCTCAGATACACGATAAAATGTCTGTTTGATAGGCTTAGCATCTCCGATGTCTATATCATGCTCAATTAAGTGGGTTTGCGATAGTGTCAGAAAACAAAACAGGGTAGTTTCTAATAAGAGCTAAAAATTCATCACGTTTCTCAGAGTCTAAATGATCTACTAAAACCCCAAGGTTTTTGCAAAGTCTAGGAGTTTTTCAACCGACCTTGTAAGACCTCATCCGAAACCCTAACTTCCTCCTCTTCTCCCCCCTCCACCAAATTAAAGCCACAAGATGCAGTGACTGGAGCAGCAGTCAACGCTGACCTCACCGCTGGAGTGCCTTCAACCTTGCTTAGATCACGGGAGTGATAACATTTTAACAGGTTCACATGGCATAATTTAGAGGACTTCCTATGACCAGGGGTTTCAATAAGATAGTTCAAATCTGACACTTTACGCAACACAGTGAAAGGACCACAGTATTTTGCCTGAAATGGTGAACTTACAAGAGGCAGAAGAGCAAGTACACAATCACCGGGACTAAACTCACGCAGCTCAGCCTGTCCGTCATATTTCAGTTTCATTTTCCGTTGAGAAGATTTTAGTTTTTCTTTCGCCAGTTCACCAGCCCTATACAACTTCATCCTAAAACTATTTACATAGTCAATAAGGTTCCAAGGTGGTTCCTCAGGCAAACAACCATCCTGCAACACTGCTAAAGGCCCACGCACCTTATTTCCAAACACTAAGTCATTTGGGCTAAACCCTGTGCTTTCCTGTACTACTTCATGAGCAGCTAGTAACAGCCAAGGTAACCCCTCCTCCCAATCTGCAGACAGTTCTATATAGTATGCATGAAGCAAGGATTTTAAAGTTTGATGAAAACGTTCCAAAGCTCCCTGGCTCTGGGCATGGAATGCATTAGACTTGTTGTGTTTAACTTTAAGCTGTTTGAGAACCTTAGCAAATACATGGGAGGTAAAGTTAGACCCCAGATCTGACTGGATGATTTTTGGAATCCCAAATGTTGAAATAAATTGAGTTAACGCTTTAACTACTGATTTTGAAGTTATGGTACGCAAGGAAAAAGCTGTCGGATATCTAGTTGCTTGACACATAACAGTTAATAAAGGCCTTGGTAAAGGCCCAACACAATCGATAATAAGATGCTTAAAAGGTTGCCCTGCGGCTGGTATTGGATACAAAGGTGCTGGCTTTACAACCTGGTTTGGCTTGCTTGTGCTCTGACACGTAATCACAAGTTTTAATAAACTGAGCTACATCCTGCTTTTAACGTGGCCAGAAAAAATAATGAAGTATGCGATCATAAGTTTTACGAACACCAATATGACCTGCCACATCACCATGTGACGTTTGCAACACTTTATTTCGCAAAGTAGTAGGTACAACTATTTGAAAGACTGGTTCTCCTAGACCATGATCATAGTGTAGAACCCATTTCCTGACCAACAGCCCATCAAGAAGAAAATAACGCTGAGCACTATTCCTCACCACTAAATCAGGAACAACTTTATCAAACAGATCAGCCAAGGTAGTATCGGCCTTTTGCTCAGCCATCAATGAATCTCTAGAACTAGTCAACTGTTCTGTCTGGAGTTTGACTGGCAACTCAAGACTTTCTGGCTTACTCTCCATCTCCTTAGGAGAAGCCGCGCGGGTAACCGCACAAACTGGAAATACCTCAGGAGACATACAGTTTTGATCCGGAGATTCCCTTGCAGGTGACACTGAAGGTTGCTTATTACAGATGTTTAGTTTGCCATCTGCCCACACCTTACTACCTGCAAAGTCATTCCCCAAAATCATGTGGACTCCCTCTACTGGCAACTGGGGTCTAACCACAACATCTAAATCACCCTCTACCAGACTACATTTTAGGGTAACTTCATGGTAAGGACAAGAGAATGGAATTAAACCCATACCACATACCATTACACAACCGCCAGTATCAGACTATTTAGAAAACGGCAAAACAGATTCCAGAATAAAATAATCTAAAGCTCCAGTGTCTCTTAAGATCTTGATTGAAACATTTTGGTTGCCATCTACCAGGGATGCTACACCATCTGAAATAAAAGCTGAAAAATCACAGTGGGAAGACTGAGAATCAAACTCAACGAGTAGCTGAAAAAGCTCACCCTGGTGGTCACAGGCTGTAACAGGACTTGCCATCACAGCAGGTTTAACCTGTTGCGTCGCGCAATCCCGGATCCGGGATTCTATTTATAGCCTCAAGCTCATTAGCATAACGCAACGTTAACTATTCATGAAAATCGCAAATGAAATTAAATAAATATATTTGCTCTCAAGCTTAGACTTTTGTTAACAACACTGTCATCTCAGATTTTCAAAATATGCTTTTCAACCATAGCTAAACAAGCATTTGTGTAAGAGTATTGATTGCTAACATAGCTATAAGCCTTATAGCCTTATTTGTGTAGGACAAATCGCTCCGTTTTGTTCACGTTTGGCTATGAAAAAAACCTGTATACAGTTATAGCCTCAAGCTCATTAGCATAATGTAACGTTAACGATTTCTGAAAATCGCAAATAAAATGAAAATAATGCGCCTACTCTAAAGCTTAGCCTTTTCTTAACAACACTGTCATCTCCGATTTTCAAAATATGCTTTGAACCATCGCTATTCACTAATTTGTGTAAGAGTATGCTAAGCTAGCTTAGCATTTTGAGTAGCATTTAGCACGCAACATTTTCACAAAAACCAGATAACCAAATAAATAAAATAATTTACCTTTGAAGAGCTTCGGATGTTTTCAATGAGGAGACTCTCAGTTACATAGCAAATGTTCAGTTTTTCCTGAAAGCATCTTTGTGTAGGAGAAATCGCTCCGTTTTGTACATCACATTTGGCTACCGAAACGAACCGAAAATTCAGTCACCAACAACATCAAACTTTTTCCGAATTAACTCCATAATATCGACCGAAACATGGCAAACGTTGTTTGGAATCAATCCTCAAGGTGTTTTTTCACATATCTCTTCTTTGATATATCGTTCGTGGAAGCCTGCTTTCTTCTCTGAATTCCATGGAAAAATACTTGCAGCTGAGGTTTGCGCACCAATTTCGGCGCAGGACACCGGGCGGACACCTGGTAAATGTGGTCTCTTATGGTCAATCTTCCAATGATATGCCTACAAATACGTCACAATGCTGCAGACACCTTGGGGAAACGACAGAAAGGGCAGACTCATTCCTCTCGCATTCACAGCCATATAAGGAGACAATGGAAAACGGAGCCTCAAAAATCCTGCTCATTTCCTGGATGCCGTTTCATCTTTGTTTTGCCTGTAGCTCACGTTCTAGGGCACGCACAGAAAATATCTTTGCAGTTCTGGAAACGTCAGAGTGTTTTCTTTCCAAAGCTACCAATTATATGCATAGTCGAGCATCTTTTTGTGACAAAATATTGCGCTTAAAACGGGAACGTCTTTTTATCCAAAAATGACATAGCGCCCCTAGAGTTTCAAGAGGTTAACTTGACCTGACTTTTTTGATTTAAGCAGAGGACAATCTTTCTTCCAATGTCCTTCAACTATACAGTAGCGACAGTTATTAGCATTAACCGGTGCTTTTATCCTCCAGACCCAAACTTCTGCTGAGGCCTTTGGAAAGAAGCTCCAAAAAAAGGTGACCTACTATTCCTTATTTATATGGTATATGTCACTGTTTGACTCAAAATGGCTTTTATGTGTTAGTCTGTACTCATCTGCAAAGATTGATGCATCACTTGGAGACTTAACTTTAAGTTCCTTCATGTATGTAGCAACCTGGTCAGACACAGAATTTTTGAACTGTTCTAACACAATCAAATTAGACAGACCCTCAAAAGTACTAACTTCAGAAAGTGTACACCAATGATTAAATGCAGAAGTCAAATCACGAACAAACTCAGAATAGGTTTGTGAATCTAACTTTTTCCTGTAACGAAAACGTTGACGATATGACTCTGGCACAAGCTCGTAGACCTTCAGAACTGCTGATTTAACTTTAGCATAAACTTTACTGTCAGCTACACTTAGTGTTGCAAAAGCCTCACATGCTTTACCTGTACACATTGCAACAACATAGTCATGTCCAAATCTGACCAAGCTCTAGCTTCCGCAATACGCTCAAATAAAGCAAAGTATGTGTCTGGATCTGACTCATCAAATGTAGGCAACAAACGAAGATTCTGTGAACCATCAAACTGTGGTAGTCCTTCTGGTCTATTAGCATTTCTCAATCCCTCTATCTCTAACTGCATTTGTAACAGCTCCCTCTGCTGCTCAAAAGTTAATGAAGGGCTAGACTGAAAACCTACACCCTCACTACTAGCAGACTGACCCCAGAAAACACCCATTTCTCTAAGACCCTGCTTTAATCTAGTTTTAAGTCTCTTTAATTTATCAAAAATCTCAATCTGATAATGTTCAGCAATTTCAATTAACTGCTCTTTAGTACAGAACTCTAAGGCTACCTACCTCTGAAGGAGCTTGAACAAACCTACTCAAAATGGAAGACATTTTCCTCAACCAACACAACTATTACAAATGCTCCAAAAAACACACAACTCACCTGCTGTCAGTCTGGGTTCAAGGACAGGAGCCACACCCCACTATCCTCCAACAACAACTAACTAACTGGCCCTGGTCTTCATGCAGTCACATGTGGTGGGGTTTTATGGACACAAAACCAGTGGAGTGGAAAAGACAACCATAACCACGGAGGTGCTCCCGAGCTGATGTAAGGGAAAAGGGAAAGGGATGCTCTACCCACGTTCACTGCCACCCAAAACAAAAACACCACGAGCCTCCTATTGACATTCGCTGATAAGCCTGAACAAGAGAGGACTCCCACCTGAACAAAACCCAGAAAATCGCAGAGTGAATTGCAAAAAAAATTAGCTACCAAGCTAACTAAACCAAAAGAACACATGGCTCTCAACCCTCGCTTCAACAATATTGGCCCATACAAAACATCCCCTCAAACAAAAAATTTGGCAATCTGAACTAAACTAACCCAAGTTAACTTCAAAACAATAATGAAATAAGCCGAATTGCAAATAAATAAACATATCCATAATAAGACAAAGACAATCTAGACAAAAACTTTAATCAATGATGACAAAATGTTTAAGTAAAACTAAAATACTAAAGAAAGACTAAAGTACAATTAACTTTAACTTACGGACGAGCCCCCACTTGTCACAGGACAGCCATGTTTTACTCCTCTTAAAAGCTCAATCATTTCTGAGAAGTAACCATTATTTACTATTTTACATCTGAGGTTGCTGTACATAACTTTAACCCATTGTATAAGAGATTCACCAAAATTAAAGTAATCCAGACATTTATACATAAATTCTAGTCATACTTTATCAAACGCCTTTTCAAAATGTGCAATGAAGACCAAGCCTTGTGTCTTCGATGTTTCATAATGTTCAATTGTTTCAAGTAGTTGTCATATATTATCTCCAGTATATCGTCCATGTAAAAAACCTTTTTGATCAGGATGAACAATATTTGGTAAAACCTTTTTTATTCTATATGCTATGCATTTCGCCAGGATTTTTACATCGCAACATTGAAGTGTTAGAGGACTCCAGTTTTTAAATGGACTGAATCTTTATACAGTACTTAACCACCTGGGTCCTGTTTTAGTAGTAATGAAATCAGACTTTCTTGTTGAGTACCTGAAAGTCTACCATTTGTATAAGAGTAATTAAAACATGCTAATAAAGGATCTTTGAGTACATCAAAAAAAGGTCTGGCAAAAAAGTATTTAGTCAGCCACCAATTGTGCAAGTTCTCCCACTTAAAAAGATGAGAGGCCTGTACTTTTCATCGTAGGTACACTTCAACGATGACAGACAAAATAAGGGAAAAAAATTCCAGAAAATCACATTGTAGGATTTTTTATGAATTTATTTGCAAATTATGGTGGAAAATAAGTATTTGGTCAATAACAAAAGTGTATCTCAATACTTTGTTATATACCCTTTGTTGGCAATGACAGAGGCCAAACATTTTCTGTAAGTCTTCACAAGGTTTTCACACACTGTTGCTGGTATTTTGGGCCATTCCTCCATGCAGATCTCCTCTAGAGCAGTGATGTTTTGGGGCTGTTGCCGGGCAACACGGACTTTCAACTCCCTCCAAAGATTTTCAATGGGGTTGAGATCTGGATACTGTCTAGGCCACTCCAGGACCTTGAAATGCTTCTTACGAAGCCACTCCTTCATTGCCCGGGTGGTGTGTTTGGGATCATTGTCATGTTGAAAGACCCAGCCACGTTTCATCTTCAATGCCCTTGCTGATGGAAGGAGGTTTTCACTCAATCTCACGATACATGGCCCCATTCATTCTTTCCTTTACACGGATCAGTCGTCCTGGTCCCTTTGCAGAAAAACAGCCCCAAAGCATGATGTTTCCACCCCCATGCTTCACAGTAGGTATGGTGTTCTTTGGATGCAACTCAGCATTCTTTGTCCTCCAAACACGACGAGTTGAGTTTTTACCAAAAAGTTATATTTTGGTTTCATCTGACCATATGACATTCTCCCAATCTTCTTCTGGATCATTCAAATGCTCTCTAGCAAACTTCAGACGGGCCTGGACATGTACTGGCTTAAGCAGGGGGATACGTCTGGCACTGCAGGATTTGAGTCCCTGGCGGCGTAGTGTGTTACTGGTTGTAGGCTTGGTTACTTTGGTCCCAGCTCTCTGCAGGTCATTCACTAGTTCCCCCATGTGTGGTTCTGGTATTTTTGCTTACCGTTCTTGTGATCATTTTGACCCCACGGGTAAGATCTTGTGTGGAGCCCCAGATCGAGGGAGATTATCAGTGGTCTTGTATGTCTTCCATTTCCTAACAATTGCTCCCACAGTTGATTTCTTCAAACCAAGCTGCTTACCTATTGCAGATTCAGTCTTCCCAACCTGGTGCAGGTCTACAATTTTGTTTCTGGTGTCCTTTGACAGCTCTTTGGTCTTGGCCATAGTGGAGTTTGGAGTGTGACTGTTTGAGGTTGTGGACAGGTGTCTTTTATACTGATAACAAGTTCAAACAGGTGCCATTAATACAGATAACGAGTGGAGGACAGAGGAGCCTCTTAAAGAAGAAGTTGCAGGTATGTGAGAGCCAGAAATCGTGCTTGTTTGTAGGTGACCAAATACTTATTTTCCACCATCATTTGCAAATAAATTCATTAAAAATCCTGAAATGTGATTTTCTGGATTTTGTTTTTCTCATTTTGTCTGTCATAGTTGAAGTGTACCTATGATGAAAATTACAGGCCTCTCTCATCTTTTTAAGTGGGAGAACTTGCACAATTGGTGGCTGACTAAATACTTTTTTGCCCCACTTCACCTCTACTGGTATACCATCAAGCCCTGGTGTTTTTCCAGACTGAAAATATGTTATTGCCTCAAAAAGTTGCTCTTCTGTAAGTTGGCCTTTCTGTAAATGTGTTAATTTTGCATTATAATTACGAAATACCTTCTTACAGTTAACATCATTCAGTGGAAATAGAGTAGACCGAAAAGAAAACATGTGCTTAAAATATTTTGCTTCCTCTTTCAGAATATAATTTGTCCATCATTTGTAACGAGTTTCTGTAAATTAAGATTCAAGAACATTTTTGTGAATTTTTCACAATTGTCCATCCAATTCGCTTTATTTGTGTAATACACTTGATCATTCTTGAATAAGTACCTCCAACGCTTTTTGTTTTTCCTCTGACCTATTTTGTGCCTCTATAGGACAGTTTCCATGACCATCGACCTGCTCTGTAGCTTCCTCTAGTTCCGTTATTAGTCTAATCTCTTTTGACCTAAACTGCTTTTGTTTTCATGAAGGGTATTGTATTGAATTACCTCTAAAAGTACATTTGAAAGTGTCCCATACAATAAGGGGATCTGCTGTACCTATGTTGTACAAGAAAAGTAAATTATGAATTGTTTTGTCTTAGTTAAGAACTAATTGTCATCCAATAGGCTTTGATTAAATTTCCAATATCCCCGTCCACGTGGAAATTCTGTAAGAGTTATATGGAGGCCAATTAGATGGTGGTCCGTTTGCATTCGTTCTCCTATTAATACTTTTTTACTTTTGATGCCAGCAAGAGCGAGACT
Source organism: Oncorhynchus masou masou (assembly GCF_036934945.1). Taxonomy (NCBI): domain Eukaryota; kingdom Metazoa; phylum Chordata; class Actinopteri; order Salmoniformes; family Salmonidae; genus Oncorhynchus; species Oncorhynchus masou. The sequence goes on from NC_088242.1 coordinate 56,997,903, forward strand.
AGGAAGTAATCAAGACGGCTAGCTTGATTAAGCCTCCTTCAGTGTTTTTCAACCTCCATATATCCACTAGTTCTAATGTATCCTTGATATTCATGATCTCCTTACGTGCTTGAGGGGGACAGTTTGTAGAGTGATTTCCTTTACGATCCATTGAGGTACTTAAATCCGTATTATAATCTCCCACCATAATAATAGATTCTTTCATTGCTTGTGAGCTCAATAGATTTTTATATATATTTTTGAAAAAGTGTGGATCATCATTATCTGTCCCATATAGAATAATTAGTCAGATCTGTTTTTGGTCCATAGCATATTTAAAATAATCCATCTTCCTTGCGGATCTGTTTGCACAGTTTGCACAATTGGATCAAAATGTGTATTAATTAGTATAATCACCCCTTTTGAGTTTCTTTGCCCATGACAAATATATATTTCTCTCTCCCAGTCCTTTTTCCACCCAACCTCATCTATATTTATAGAATGAGTTTCCTGTAAACAATAGATATTATATTCCTTCTCTTTTAGCCATGTAAAATGTGTATTTTTTATGATCTGCTAAGCCGTTACAATTATAACTTTCTATACTTACTTACCATAATGATACCCATGTTTCAATTATACTTACCACAACCAATGTTTGTAAACTTACTATTAAAAAGCACCATGATGATTAAGTGTCCATATAGCTGTACCATAATAATTTGCACTGTTAAGCATACTGTAGCTGCAACTTTGTAAACCTCCAATTGTCCTAATATTCCACCCACCAAAACCTCCCCCCATATCTAGGTCTTTTCTCACTAAGACCATCAGACCATCTCCCTGACTCATGACGCACCTTTGCATCCTAAGGCAAAACTTTGGCCGACAATTGGCATTGGCCAGAGGGAAATATGGGCAGTCCCATGATAACATAAATATCTATGAGGATGCTTAAGAGAACTAACCAAATGACATGGAAAAAAATCCAAAATCAAATAAAAAGTCCTAGCATGGCTATAAGCATGTCAGCCCAGCCTGCTTAGTTCATTGGATTCAATTTTTCCCAAAAATGTTAAGAGAAGAGAATGAAGAGAATACAACCTAAATATATTGCAAGTAACAATTTGTCTTAGGCATCACATTATATCCTGTTGTATTCCTGTTGTGTCGTGCTGTGGCTGTGCCAGAGAGGACCGCAAACCAAACCCGGGCAACCCTCTATGGGAAGGCATACCCAAGTTCAACTCACAATCGACTCCGACACAACCACGGCACGACTGCCAAGGACACATGCAGTACTAACAATCCAGAGTGAGTACATTTTTTAAATGTAAAAGGGTAATAACACCAATTATTTTAGGATCATATAGTCCTTTTCCAATAGAGAATCTAGGCAGGTTTTTAATGATATAATAATTTATCCTATCTCTATAATAAATCTATTCTTATTCATTAAGTCTTATCTTAAAAGCTAATCGTTCCAATTCACATCGGCGAACAAGGGCCGCACCATAAGACAGCTTTTAAGTCATAATATACCGCAACCTCTACAATTAGGCCATACCATATTAAACTTTAAATGGTATTTCTAATGTACAATCTTCAACTTAAATAAATAAAAAAACATAAAGAAGAAAAGGTCAGCCTTACCTATCTTCACCGAAATAAAAACCTGATATTATGTCCATATAGTCCAAAGTACCATAATGCCTAAATAGAAAAAGGATAAGTTCATCATACTGTCGTGTCTTTACTATCATTACATTGAAGACTTATAGTTTTTATCAAAGATTCTCTGTATTTATTATTACGCGACTGATTAATCATGTAACTGTAATTAACTAGGAAGTCGGGGCACCAAGGAAAAATATTCAGATTACAAAGTTATCATTTCCTAAAATAACTTTTCAGATATTTTATCTGATCAATTAGTCTTCGACTTAATGAATTATTTACTTTACCTCACGTTAGTCTCATTCCAAACGTCATTAGTCTCATTCCAAAATCGTTGGTTATCTGCACACACCCAGTCTTCACTATGAGTCATCCATACATCAATTGTCTTAAATCATTCATTTATTAATAACTAAGTAATTCACAGAAATGTATAAACAAACAAACAAGGTAAATGTGGTTACAAGAAATAATAGGGGAATGTGCCCTAGTGGGCTAAACCGGCATGGCGGCTTGTTAGACAAAAGGGGAAGTGGGGGTCGACTAAGAAGTCATTAAAGAGTGATCATTCTAACAATTGAAATGCTAATCCTTTGCACATGAAAGCTCACTCATTCGGGACCAATTACAATCAAAATATATATTTACGCTGAGTCTTGACCGCTGGTGAAAAGTTTGTTTCTTTTGTAGAATTGTCCGTCTCTCTCCCTATCTCTCTCGGTTGTTCAGAGTGACATTAATTTGTTTCGTTATAGAATGGATGTTTTGGCGGTTGTCGTTCTTTGCGTTCAATGATACCGAATTCCTAGCTGCAGACTAGTAATTCATATCAAAGACGTGTTCTTATTTTGTCGGTATCAATCGGTATCAATAGTCTAAGAGTTTATCCACATGGTATGGTTAAAAGATTCAGCAATGGTCTACAACCTTGGTCCCCTCCTAATGGAGAAAAACATGGTCTGCTGATAATTTCTTAAAGTTGGGTTTTATTCGGAATTGCAGAAAAGGGCTGTCCCAGGACGCCTGACCCTAACTGGGCTCAGGGGCGGTCCTCTTATTTAACTCCAATTCCGTTTTTGAGTTTTCCTTCATTAAACAGTCCAAAATCACATTGTAAAATTGTGTAAACAGTATCATACTCACTCATTCATCTTATACAACAATTAGATGCCTCATATCTGAGGCTATTATATAAACATCGTTATGGTAATGTGGCCACACCGTCTTCCATGAGCTTCCCGCAGTTGTAACAAACGGACCTGGATTCTTCACCGATCTTCTATACTTTCTCCGGAACATGAAATTTGTTCGGACCTCAAGTTCTGTGAGGTGGAAGAAATTCCCCTGTTCTCTATGAAAATTGACTCTCTCTATACTGTGTGTCCATGAGGAGATCCTCAGGAATTTACGACGTCTCTCTGACCACAGCAGCCTAGTTGAAGGAGGAAAGGGGGTGGCAGGGAGAGGGGGAAGAGGCTCGCCACACCCAAAGAGGGCAACGTCATGACAATACATATTCTGCATTATCATAAGTCCAACCTTATTTTAAGTTCACATAGTCCTCGGTTCCATACGGCATATGTATATATATAAATATTTCATGCAACAAAGAAAATTTAAAACATGTTTTTGTCAAAAACAAATTAATCCATATTTGTACTGTGTATTGCGATGCAAATATGTGTCGGGGACTACTTCAACAGGAGGTAGCTATCACTCACAGCCACGTTGAAATCTTCAAGTCCTTGAACATTTGGTTGTTTGCTTATAATTTATCCACCACTAGACGAGCATTCTGCTTCTCTGATCGGAGCCTTTTGAAAGTGGGATATAGGGCACGCCGTCTGTCCACTATTTCATGAGGAAATTGTTAATTAATAGAGAATGGGGTGTTCTTCAATTCCCGACCCTGTTGTAAAAAGGCAATTTTAATTTTGAGTGAGTTAGCATAGCTATGACCAGACGGGGCCTTCCCTCCCCTCTGCCACCGAAACGGTGAGCTCTTTGAAAATCAATTGTTTCCACCTGCTTGTCCGTCATCTTGAGATTACATTTCATGAACAACTTGACTTTTTCCTCCGTTGATTGATAGTTTTCATCCTCCTTTATTCCCATTATAACAATATTATTTTTCATACTTCTGCACTTTGGAGCAAGTCATTCGGCGTTCATGGTTTTATTATCATGCCGTAGCCTCTCTGTAGTAGTGTCTTTATAGGAGTCCACGGTAGTATTTAATATCTTATTTTCCGCTCATATTTCTTCCATCATTTTATTAGTGTAATCCATTCCTGTTTTTAAGGCCTCAACCTCCCCCAGTAGCCCAGGCAATAGATCCAGTTTTTTAACTGCTCACTCATACTTGTAAGCAATACTCTTTTGGATACATAGTTATAAAAACGTCCCCCTCCAATGTTAAATTAGGAATTTTAGACTTTCCTCCTGTTTCTCTCAAAGGAACTCGAGGAAAGGTCTTTCTTGTTTGCTTCGATGTATCCGTTTCTTTTTTGGGCATATCAAAATGCTGATCAATACATAGTTCCAGATTCTCTATATTATCCAGAATGTTTGTTTCGTAGTTATCAGCTAATCTTCAATTTTTGTGATTAATTCATGGGACAAGCTGTGCCTTTCATGCTGCCACCTGCCAAGTCATCAAAAATGCAGGGTGCATTTTTTACTGTAGCATGTTAGCAATTAACAAACTACGTGTGTCTTAGCCACAAGGAACGTTCTGCTCAAGCCTTTGTAGTGTACCATTTAGCAATGCTAGTGGAAACGTATTGTATCAGTTAGCCGTGCATTGAAAAACATGGAGAAAGAGCGGTGAACAATCCCTTCAATCCCACAATCATAGTAGGCCTGGCTGTTGATTCCTTTGTTCCATTAAACATTTGGCAGGCTGGTTTATTGATGATGAGACACTCAAAGGCCTTGGATATGACCCTGTTACCTTTGTTAGAGATGATTTGTGAATTATATTTTCTGTGTGACAAGTAGATGACTTGGGTTCTCGTCCCTCTTCATTATAATTGTTTGACTCAGTTATCTCTACCGTCACTTTCCATTAATGTAGTTCAGAGTTACTAGAGGAGACAAGATAATTGCAATTGCGTGGCTTATGTGGTTATTGCTATCCTAACAGCCTGAATCACACATTTACATTTTACATTTAATCATCTCCATAGAGCTTCGGTGGGGGTAGCTACAGCACCTCAGACCTGAATGTACGTGGATGGTATGGTAATACTTTTATCAGCAGTTTGACGCTGGGGAAAAGAGTGTTTTTTAAAAGCGTATCTCTACAGTTAGGCTACGTGTATTTTACATGTTTATATAGATTAAAGCATGTGACTATAGAAAAGAGTTCTAAAAAAAAAGTGGTACAAAACACTACAAAAGAAAAGTATCTATCAGATGGGCCTAAGAACAAGACAAGATAGAATATTTAGTGCATAACACCCTACATTTCTATTAAAGACGGATCCAAGCTTGGCTTATACCTGCATGAATATACAGTGCTCAAAAAATATTCACACCTCTTGACTTTTTCCACATTTTGTTGTGTTACAGCCTGAATTTAAAATTGATTTAATTTCTTGTCACTGGCCTACACACAATGCCCCATAATGTCAAACTAGAATTATGTTTGTAGAAAGGCCAGGGTGGTTTTGCAATGCTTCTCAAAGAAGGGCACCTATGGCTAGTAAAAAAAAAGCAAGACATTGAATATCTCTTTGAACATGGTGAAGTTAATAATTACACTTTGGATGGTGTATCAATACACCCAGTCATGACAATAATACATGCGTTCTTCCTAATTCAGTTCCCGAGAGGAAGAAAATGGCTCAGTGATTTAACCATGGTGACGTTATAAAAAATAAAATAATAATTGTTGTAATTTTATCCCCTTTTTCTCTCCAATGTTGTGATATCCAATTGCGATCTAGTTTCAAAGGCTGGACCTAATATAGTATATAAGAGGTCATACAAGACGTTTTGTAGTGATTCTTGTGTTAACGATGTAAAGAATATTTGTTGGTGTGTATTGAGGATCAATCAGATGCTGCACTTGACACATTTATGAAATTGCTTATTCCACTTACAAATAAGCATGCACCCATTAATGTCTGTAAAAACGGTTAAATCGCCTTAGATTGATGAGGAATTGAAAAATTGTATAGTTGAGAGAGATGAGGGAAATAAGTCTGGCAACAGAACTGATTTGGCAAATGTAATGCAAATTAATCTTGTGACTAAACTGAATAAAAAGAAGAAGAAACTATAGTATGAAACAAATATGAATTATATAAAGATTGATACTAAAAAGCTTTGGAGCACCTTAAATGAACTCTTCATCAAAAAGGCAAACTCAGCTCCATCATTCATTGAATCAGAGGGCGCATTCATCACAAAACCCACGGATATTTCCTACTACTTTAATGAATTTTTCATGGGCAAGATTAGCAAATTTAAGCATGACATGCCAGCAACAAATGCCAACACTACACATCCAAGTATAACTGACCAAATTATGAGAGACAAGCATTGTATTTTGAATTCCATAAAGTGAGTGTGGAAGAGGTGAAAAAAATGATTGTTGTCTATCAACAATGACAAGCCACCGGGGTCTGACAACTTGGATGAAAAATTACTAAGGATAATAGAAGACGATATTGCCACTCCTGTTTGCCATATCTTCAATTTAAGCCTACCAGAAAGTGTGTGCCCTCAGGCCTGGAGCGTAGCTAAAGTCATTCCGCTACCTACGAAAAGTAAAGCTCCCTTTACTGACTCAAATAGCCGACCAATCAACCTGTTTCCAAACCTTAGAAAACCTTTTGAAAAAATTGTTTGACCAAATACAATGATATTTTACAGTAAACAAATTGACCACAGACTTTCAGAACACTTATAGGGAAGGACATTCAACAAGCACAGCACTTACACAAATGACTGATGATTGGCTGAGAGAAATTGATGATAAAAAAGTTTTTGGCATTATCAATCATAGTCTGCTGCTGGAAAAATGTATGTATTATGGATTTACACCCCCTGCTATATTGTGGATAAAGAGTTACCTGTCTAACAGACCACAGAGGGTGTTCTTTAATGGAAGCCTTTCCAACATAATCCAGGAATTCAGGAAATCAGGAATTCCCCAGAGCAGATGTCTAGGTCCCTTACTTTTTCAATCTTTACTAACGACATGCCACCGGCTTTGAGTAAAGCCAGTAAATCTATGTATGTGGATGACTCAACACTATACACGTCAGCTACTACATCTACTGAAATGACTGCAACACTTAACAAAGAGCTTGCAGTCTGTTTCAGAATGGGTAGCAAGAAATAAGTTAGTCCTAAATATTTCAAAACCAAAAGCATTGTGTTTGGGACAAATCATTCACTAAACCCCAACTAAATCTTGTAATGAATAATGTGGGGCAAGTTGAGGTGACTAAACTGCCTGGAGTAACCCTGGATTGTAAACTGCCATGGTCAAAACATATTGATACAACAGTAGCTTAGATGGGGTGAAGTCTGTCTTAATAACAACACTTTCAACAAGGCAGGTCCCACAGGCCCTAGTCAGGTGCCACAAATTGGTACTTAGGAAAATTACAATTGGCTCAGAACCGGGCAGCACGACTGGCCCTTAAATGTACACAGGGAGCTAACATTAATTATATGCATGTCAATCTCTCATGGCTCAAAGTGTAGGAGAGATTGACTTCATCACTACTTGTTTTTGTAAGAAGCTGAATCAATGGAGTCAACATCCCTCCCAGTCAGATGATTTCTTGGAAGGGCAGGGGGCCAGAAACTAATTTGGAAGCCTGCCTACCTGACCAGACTGAGTAAAATCAACTGAGTTGAAGGTCTTTTAAAAAATGTATTTATTATTTTACCAGGTAAGTTGACTGAGAACACATTCTCATTTACAGCAACAACCTGGGGAATAGTTACAGGGGATGAATGAGCCAATTGTAAGCTGGGGATGATTAGGTGACTGTATGAAGGCAGATTGGAAATGTAGCCAGGACACTGGGGTTAACACCCCAACTCTTATGATAAGTGCCATGGGATCTTTAGTGACCAGAGAGAGTCAGGACACCCTTTTAACATCCCATCCGAAAGACGGCACCCTACACAGGGAAATGACCTCAATCACTGCTCTGGGGCAATGGGTTATGTTTTTAAACCAGAGGAAAGGGGGCATCCTACTGGACCTCCAACACCACTTCCAGCAGCATTTGGTCTCCCATCCAGAGACCACCCAGGACCAACCCAGCTTAGCTTTAGAAGCAAGCCAGCAGTGGGATGCAGGGTGGTATGCTGCTGGCAAAGCAGTCGAAGCAGTTACCAATAGTGATTCGTGGGTTGACTCTATGGGGCGGGCAGGTTTAGGGTCATGAAATATTGTGTGGATGAAGGGCAGATGAGTTGAAAAAACATATACATTTATAATTATTGTTCAATTCATGAGGTTTAGGTTTTTCTTTCATTATTTTTAGGCTATCTGGCATTAATGCATAGGGCTCTAAAATGTAGGGCCCAACTGTACACACACCAAATAGCCTACACGCCAATCGCCAAATGCTTTTGGGAACGGGCAGAAAAAGTAAATGTAGAGCCACTGTGTAACGGCGTTCTTCGTTTGTTGCAAGAGAGTCGGACCGAAATGCAGCGTGTTGGTTACTCATGTTGTTTAATGAAACAAATGATGAATACATGAAAATACTGAGACAAAATACAAAACAACAAAACGGAACGTGAAACCTAAGTACAGCCTATCTGGTGAAACTACACAGAGACAGGAACAATCACCCATGAAATACACAGTGAAACCCAGGCTACCTAAATACGGTTCCCCATCAGAGACAACAAGAATCACCTGACTCTGATTGAGAACCGCCTCAGGCAGCCAAACCTAAACTAAACACACCCCTAATCAACCACAATCCCAATGCCTGCAAAAACCCCAATACGACAACACAATAACAAACCCATGTCACACCCTGGCCTGACCAACTAATTAACTAAAACACAAAATACTAAGACCAAGGCGTGACAGAACCCCCCCCCCCCCCTAAGGTGCGGACTCCCGTACGCACCTCAAAACCATAGGGAGGGTCCGGGTGGGCGTCTGTCCATGGTGGTGGTTCCGGCTCGGGACGTGGACCCCACTCCATTAATGTCATAGTTCCTCCCCTACGCGTCCTGGGATAATCCACCCTCGCCGCCGACCATGGCCTAGTAGTCCTCACCCAGAACCCCACTGGACAGAAGGGCAGCTCGAGACAGAGGGGCAGTTCGGACAGAGGGGCAGCTCGGGACAGAGGGGCAGCTCGGGACAGAGGGGCAGCTTGGAACAGAGGAAGCCCAGCACTGAGAGGAAGCCCAGCACTGAAAGGAAGCCCAGCACTGAGAGGAAGCCCAACCAGGCAGTTGAATCCGGCAGATCCTGGCTGGCTGGCAGTTCTGGCAGATCCTGGCTGACTGGCGGATCTGGAAGAGTCTGGTCGACTGGCAGATCTGGAAGAGTCTGGTTGACTGGCTGATCTGGAAGAGTCTGGTTGACTGGCAGATCTGGAAGAGTCTGGCCGACTGGCAGATCTGGAAGAGTCTGGCTGACTGGCAGATCTGGAAGAGTCTGGCTGACTGGCAGATCTGGAAGAGTCTGGCTGACTGGCAGATCTGGAAGAGTCTGGCTGACTAGCAGATCTGGAAGAGTCTGGTTGACTTGCAGATCTGGAAGATTCTGGTTGACTGGCAGATCTGGAAGTGTCTGGTTGACTGGCAGATCTGGAAGAGTCTGGTTGACTGGCAGATCTGGAAGAGTCTGGCTGACTGGCATATCTGGAAGAGTCTGGCTGACTGGTGGGTCTGGAAGAGTCTGGCTGACTGGCGGATCTGGAAGAGTCTGGTTGACTGGCGGATCTGGAAGAGTCTGGCTGACTGGCAGATCTGGAAGAGTCTGGCTGACTGGCAGATCTGGAAGAGTCTGGCTGACTGGCAGATCTGGAAGAGTCTGGCTGACTGGCAGATCTGGAAGAGTCTGGCTGACTGGCGATCTGGAAGAGTCTGGCTGACTGGCAGATCTGGAAGAGTCTGGCTGACTGGCGGATCCTGGCAGACTGACGGCTCTGGCTGCTTCATACTGACTGACGGCTCTGGCTGCTCCATGCTGACTGGCGGCTCTGGCTGCTCCATGCAGATTGACAGCTCTGGCGGCTTCTTGCAGACTGGCAGCTCCTTGCAGACTGGCAGCTCCTTGCAGACTGGCAGCTCCTTGCAGACTGGCAGCTCCATGCAGACTGGCAGCTCCTTGCAGACTGGCAGCTCCTTGCAGACTGGCAGCTCCTTGCAGACTGGCAGCTCCATGCAGACTGGCAGCTCCTTGCAGACTGGCAGCTCCTTGCAGACTGGCAGCTCCATGCAGACTGGCAGCTCCATGCAGACTGGCAGCTCTGGCTGCTCCATGCAGACTGGAAGATCTGGCTGCTCCATGCAGACTGGCAGCTCTGGCTGCTCCATGCAGACTGGCAGCTCTGGCTGCTCTGAACAGACAGGAGATTCCAGCAGCGCTGTAGAGGAGGAAGGCTCTAGAAGCGCTGAACAGGCGGGAGGCTCCGGCAGCGCAGGAGAGGAGAAAGGCTCCGACAGCGCAGGAGAGGCGAGGCGCACTGTAGGCCTGATGCGTGGTGCTGGCACTGGTGGTATTGGGGCGAGGACACTCACAGGAAGCCTGGTGCGGGGAGCTGCTACCGGAGGCTGGGGTGTGGAGGTGGTACTGGATAGACCTGGGGTGTGGAGGTGGTACTGGACGGACCGTGCAGGCGCACTGGAGCTCTTGAGCACCGAGCCTGCCCAACCTTACCCGGTTGAATACTCTCGGTTGCCCTGCCAGTGCGGCGAGTTGGAATAGCCCGCACTGGGCTATGTAAGCGAACCGGATACACCGAGCGCAAGGCTGGTGCCATGTAAGCCGGCCCAAGGAGACGCACTGGGGACCAGATGCGTAGAGCCGGCTTCATGGCATTTGGCTCGACGCTCAATCTAGCCCGGCCGATACGCGGAGCTGAAATATACCGCACCGGGCTATGCACCCACACTGGGGACACCGTGCGCACCACTGCATAACACGGTGCCTGCCCGGTCTCTCTAGCCCCCCGGTAGGCACAGGGAGTTTGCGTAGGTCTCCTACCTGGCGTAGCCATACTCCCTGAAAGCCCCCACCCCCAAGACATTTTTGGGGCTGATTCCCGGGCTTCCATCCACGTCGCCGTGCTGCCTCCTCATACCAGCGCCTCTCCGCTTTAGCCGCCTCTAGTTCCTCCTTGGGGCGGCGATATTCACCAGGCTGAGCCCAGGGTCCTTTTCCGTCCAGTTCTTCCTCCCATGTCCAATTCTCCAAGTGGTGTAGCCTCTCCCACTGAAGCTGCTTCTGTTGCCTCTCCTGTGGCTCCTGCCTGTTAACACGCTGCTCGGTCCGTGTGTGGTGGGTGATTCTGTAACGGCGTTCTTCGTTTGTTGCAAGAGAGTCGGACCGAAATGCAGCGTGTTGGTTACTCATGTTGTTTAACTTCTTGCGTCGAGCAATCCCAGATCCGGGATTCTATTTATAGCCTCAAGCTCATTAGCATAATGCAACGTTAACTATTCATGAAAATCACAAATGAAATGAAATAAATATATTTGCTCTCAAGCTTAGACTTTTGTTAACAACACTGTCATCTCAGATTTTCAAAATATGCTTTTCAACCATAGCTAAACAAGCATTTGTGTAAGAGTATTGATAGCTAGCATAGCTATAAGCCTAGAATTCAGCCAGCAACATTTTCACAAAAACAAGAAAATCATTCAAATAAAATCATTTACCTTTGAAGAACTTCAGATGTTTTCAATGAGGAGACTCTCAGTTAGATAGCAAATGTTCAGTTTTTCAAAAAAATATTATTTGTGTAGGACAAATCCTTCCGTTTTGTTCACGTTTGGCTATGAAAAAAACCTGTATCCAGTTATAGCCTCAAGCTCATTAGCATAACGTAACGTTAACTATTTATGAAAATCGCAAATGAAATGAAATGAATGTGCTAGCTCTCAATCTTAGCCTTTTCTTAACAACACTGTCATCTCAGATTTTCAAAATATGCTTTTGAACCATAGCAAATCAAGCATTTGTGTAAGAGTATTGCAAGCTAGCTTAGCATTTTGCGCAGCATTTAGCACGCAACATTTTCACAAAAACCAGATAACCAAATAAATAAAATCATTTACCTTTGAAGAACTTCGGATGTTTTCAATGAGGAGACTCTCAGTTACATAGAAAATGTTCAGTTTTTCCTGAAAGAATCTTTTTGTAGGAGAAATCGCTCCGTTTTGTACATCACATTTGGCTACCGAAACGAACCGAAAATTCAGTCACCAACAACATCAAACTTTTTCCGAATTAACTCCATAATATCGACCGAAAAATGGCAAACGTTGTTTAGAATCAATCCTCAAGGTGTTTTTTCACATATCTCTTCATTGATATACCGTTCGTGGAAGCCTGCTTTCCCCTCAGAATCCCATGGAAAAATACCAGCAGCTGAAAATGACGCACCAATTTCGACGGAGGACACCGGGCGGACACCTGGAAAATGTAGTCTCTTATGGTCAATCTTCCAATGATATGCCTACAAATACGTCACAATGCTGCAGACACCTTGGGGAAACGATAGATGGGCAGGCTCATTCCTGTCGCATTCACAGCCATATAAGGAGACAATGGAAAACAGAGCCTCAAAAATCCTGCTCATTTTCTGGTTGCCGTTTCATCTTGGTTTTGCCTGTAGCTCCTGTTCTAGGGCACTCACAGACAATATCTTTGCAGTTCTGGAAAATTCAGAGTGTTTTCTTTCCAAAGCTATCAATTATATGCATAGTCGAGCATCTTTTTGTGACAAAATATCTTGTTTAAAACGGGAACGTTTTTCATCCAAAAATGAAATAGCACCCCCAGAGTTTCAAGAGGTTTATGAAACAAATGACGAATACATGAAAATACTGAGACAAAATACAAAACAACAAAACGGAACGTGAAACCTAAGTACAGCCTATCTGGTGAAACTACACAGAGACAGGAACAATCACCCACGAAATACACAGTGAAACCCAGGCTACCTAAATACGGTTCCCCATCAGAGACAACAAGAATCACCTGACTCTGATTGAGAACCGCCTCAGGCAGCCAAACCTAAACTAAACACACCCCTAATCAACCACAATCCCAATGCCTGCAAAAACCCCAATACGACAACACAATAACAAACCCATGTCACACCCTGGCCTGACCTACTAATTAACTAAAACACAAAATACTAAGACCAAGACGTGACACACTGAGGCAAAAAGGACAATGTCTGAGTTTAATTTAATAAGAGAAAAGATTGGAAGTTGAAAATAATGAGAAGGGAGGGTCAGAAAAATTATGTTTGGGAAAGATTTGGTGAAGTGGTCAAAGAAGATGATAGCCGTGTTACATGACGGGGACATCAAACAGGCCTATGGCACGTCAAGGGAACTGTAGCCTACTGTTCAGATGTGTTAAATGGAAACTGGCATCTGGACACTGACTTTAGGTCTACAACCTCTCACATAGCCTTAATATTAACTCCTGCAGAACTAAGAATTTCTTGCAGTAGAGGTGCTATCTTTATCAGCTTCATAAAAGCTGATATTCAAACACATAAAATGCATCGAAGCCGAATTGAAATATTATCAGACACATGTTGGGTCATTTTGCACAGAAAGAAAGTTATTGCATTTTCTCTCTGGTGCCTAAACATCTTTGCTCCGTGAAAGAAGCAGAGATAACCAAGAGAAATTTATTCGGGTGATAAAGGGTTTATTTAGACTTCTAAGGCAACGCATAATAACAGCAGAGAAGCTGTATGTATGTATGTAATTATAAACATTTGACTAACAAATTGAGAGGTAAGGTTCTATCCACAAAAAAATTATCCTTGGTTTGAAATGGGCACCCCCACATTTTATCCCCCGAAACACAATCCTCTAGCAGCTAGCTCATGCCCTCCTGCACACTTCCCACATTTTGGAATCTCACTCCTACAAAGTGCTGCGACATGAACATAAACATTGCAACAGTGCAGTGGATTGGGCACAAAAGTTCTAAGAGGATAACTCATATATCCTAACATGACCTTGTCGGGTCAAGACTCAAAACTCAAAGGGACTGACAGTGACTGCTTTGTTTCACCATGCTCACCACTGGGTTTGCGTCGCAACAAAACGGCGGGAATCAAAAACACCAGGAATCTTTAACTTCAATTGCTCCAAATCCACCCTTTAAGCTATCCCATAAATCACTCCCTTCAATGTTGCCCTGTTCCAAAGAGCAAAGCAAGAAACAGATTTGACCCCAAGTTGCGTGACACGGAGTGCCCGCTCCCTCTGGTCAGCAGAGAAACAAACAAATATCACAGGTTACCTTCACTGATTTCAACTGCACCCAACTCCTTTCCCACCCAACCTGAAACCACAAATGGAACTGCCAAAAGGCAAGGATCCATTTTCTTAAAAAATATCACTCCTACTACCAGATTTTTAATCAGATTCTTTATCATTCTTTATCATGTTCATTGGTGCCAGGGTCGGGTCCGGAGCTCTTCATCGCACTTTCCACCTAACTTAACTCACCCTCATTCACTTACATTTCACCTCCAGAATTCGGTCTGGCACACGGCACACTTTGTTTGCACTCTTCTTCGACACACCATCTGAATTTTTATCACCATCTTCCTCAAATTCAAATCCAACCTCTGCTTTCCTCATTCTCTTCGACCTCTTCTTTTTCTTTTTCCCCCTTCCATTCCTCCTCAGAAATCCACCTTTCTGTGTGCCTGTCCCAATATTCTTCTTCTCCCAACTTTGTGGCATCCCGATGTAACACCATGCATTATCAACCTGCTCACCTCGGTCATGCATTGTTAATGTTATTCCTATTGGCTGATGCATTATGGTTAGTGGTATTTAAACCCTAAACCTTGTTTGTCAGACAGGACGGGGAACAGGTTGGCATGTTGCCGGTTACAGTTATATTTGAAGCATGTTTTTTTCTTTGATAGAGTTCTACTTATCTTGATTCAGATGGTATTTGAATAATGGCCTGTTTGCTGTTTTTGTTTGTACACATTGCACAGTAGCCAGCTATTTGACACGTTTGCTAATAAACGTGTAACGCTGGGCAACAAGAACTATCTTCATTGTCAGCCTCCTCACTGTTAAAGTTTACCTTTATTTATCTAGGTAAGTCAGTTAATTAAGAATAAGTTCTTATTTACAATGACAGCCTACCCCAACCAAACCCGGCGAAATTACACCCGAAAAAACCCACCGAAAAAATGCTTTGAAAACTGACTTTGAAATGTTTACAACTTTAAAGACAAATGTGGGGACACCGTTTGTGTACTTCTATTCATCTTCATGTTAAATTGTTGGAGGTATGTTGAAAAAAATATGTCAAAGTTTTAAGAAACCAAACATCTTAAGTGTCTTTCTTCTGCAAACTTTCTTCTCATTATTATGCACAAATGTGTTTTCCGTCATGTCTCACGTCAAAGCACTATGATACCGTATCTGCAATATTATTTCATTTTGGCTGGGTTAATTAAATTGAGTCATAGCCTAAACTAATTAATGCTGGTCTGATGACAACAGGACACTGACAACAGAACAATTCATGCATCGGTCTAAACATTGTCTAGAGAAATACCATGTAACGAAGCAGGATAGACAGACAGAAAGACATAAAGCTTGTCTAGAAGTGTCAATTAAAAACTTTATTTAAACAGGGAAATCTTATGAAATCCTCTTTTATAAGGGAGCCCTGCACACAATCATACAAATTCACAATATTTACAATTGCAAAGCAATAAAACATACAATATTTACAAGTAATTCAACAACAGTAACTTATAAAACACAATAATGGAAAACAAGCACATTCCTCAGTAAAAAGGTTATCAACCAGCTGTCTGAACTGCCCGAGCGGCACCAAAACATAAAATGTTAGAGATTACTGGAGATCATTCCAAAAGTAAGGAGCAAAGAAATTAAACACAGATCTATCTAAATCAGTAGAGACCGAAGGGATCTCTGGAGTTAGCCATCTCTGAGACCTGATCTGGTAGCTCGTATGTCTGTAGATTTACAATAAAGTATCATTATGCAAGAGGGCTTTAACCATCTGTATAGCTGCTTTGTGCTACTTAGACATACACTACATGGGCAAAAGTATGTGGACACCTGCTTGTCTAATGTCTCATTTCAAAATCATGGACATTATTATGGAGTTGATCCACCCTTTGCTGCTAAAATAACTTCCACTCTTCTGGGAAGGCTTTCCACTAGATGTTGGAACCTTGCTGTGGGGACTTGCATCCATTCGGCCACAAGAGCATTAGTGTGGTCGGGAACTGATGTTGGGCAATTAGGCCTGGCTAGCAGTCGGCATTCCAATTCATCCCAAAAGTGTTTGATGGGGTTGAGGTCAGGGCTCCGACCTCGACAAACCATTTTCTGTATGGACCTCACTTTGTGCACATGGGCATTGTCATGCTGAAACAGGAAAGTGCCTTCCCCACACTGTTGCCACAAAGTTGGAAGCACAAAATTGTCTAGAATGTCATTGTAATGCTGTAGTGTTAAGATGTCTCTTCACTGGAACTAAGGGGCCTAGCCCAAACCATGAAAAACAGCCTAGAACATTATTTCTCATCCACCAAACTTTACAGTTGAAACTATGCTTTGGGGCAGGTAGCGTTTTCCTGGCATCTGGTAAACCCAGATTTGTCCGTTGGACTGCCAAATGGTGAAGCGTAACTGATCAATCCAGAGAACGCATTTCCACTGCTCTGGAGTCCATTGGTGGTGAGCTTTACACCATTCCAGCCGGGTGCTTGTCATTGAGCATTGATTTTAGGATTGTGTTCGGCTGCTCGACCATGGAAACCCATTTCATAAAACTCCCGACAAACTGTTCTTATGCTGACGTTGCTTCCAGAGGCAGTTTGGAACTCGGTAGTGAGTGTTGCAACCGAGGACAGATGATTTTACGCGCTTCAGCACTTGGCAGTCACGTTCTGTGAGTTTGTGTGACCTACCACTTTGCGGCTGAGTCGTTGTTGCTCCTAGATGTTTCCACTTCACATTAACAGCACTTACAGTTGACCGGGGCAGCTCTAGCAGGGCAGAAATTTGACGAACTGACTTGTTGGATAGGTGGCATCCTATGACGGAGCCATATTGAAAGTCGCTGAACCCTTCATTAATGCAATTCTACTGCCAATGTTTGTCTATAGAGATTGCGAGGCTGTGCACGTGATTTTTAGACCTGTCAGCAACAGGTGTGGCTGAAATGGCCCAAATCCACTCATTTGAAGAAGTGGCCACATACTTTTGTATATATAGTTTAAGTCCAACTAATTTAGAGTGTCACAGATATGTGTTTTTCCTTTTGTCACATCAACAACGCTCAGTATCCACAACTAGCTTTGTTAAAGGATATTATTTAGTTTGGAATGTAGTTTGGAGGTGAGGTGAGAATGTTTGTAATGGTTGAATGCGCTGGAGTTTTGACGTAACATGCACAATGTAAATCTCATGATTGATTGAGTTATTTTTTCATTAGACAGGCACTGATATTATTTACAATGTGCATAGCTTTGGTTAGCCTCAGGTGTCACTGGTGTACAGTATCTACTATGGCTTGAGTAGCCTCAGACGTCACTGGTGTACAGTATCTACTATGGCTTGAGTAGCCTCAGACAACATTATACCATGATGTCCTTTCACCTGCTGACCTGCTGTTACAAATGTATTCCCCTGGCTGACAAAACAGAGCCTATACCATGACATGATTAAACAGTCTGTGATTTATGTTTGACTAATGTAATCTCTTGTCAAGTAATATCTAACATAAATTCTGAATTATGGATGATTTATCACTTGGCGCCGCAGAAAACATCCTCCAGCACCCAAACATGACAAATTACCCTTATCTGATGAGCCGGAGTAAACTTACGCTAGATGCTTTTGCTGTTGCCGCAGTGATGTTATTAAAAGGCAATATTTAAATCACACAGTATTTTTCCAGGCCTGAAGCAGAGAAAGAAAGACAAGTCTTGTTGGTCATATGGCTCCTGTCTTATGTTGTGAGACATTGATTAATAAAATACACTACAGAGCTGCATGTGTATGAGTGGTAGACTCCGAAACGATTAGAGACCGGCCCAATTGACGAGGCAAATCACTAAATGACTGTTTGATCATGACATCTTTTCCACATATGATTTTTCCACGGAGACCGGTGAGAGGCATTGAGATGTACTTATTATCAAACATGAAATTAAATGGAGAAAAGCTGGTCATAGTTAGCAGTCTAGGTCAGACAGAAGACAGATTACAGTCAAAATGATGTTTATGCTTAAGAACTAACCTTGCACTCAGTCTTAAATGAAAAAACATAACAACATAAACCAATGTTATGTAATAGTCCCATTTCCCTATTTTTGAAATACAAAAATACATTAAAGACAACCCACACGCATGCAAGTACAGGGACATAGTCTGAATATCCTGCATCCCAGGGATTACCCAAAATCGCGTACATCCTATAAGAGATAATTCCACAGTGAATTGAAAATACATCACACAATATCCAGACCCACCCAATAACTATGTATTTTTACCTAAACATGCAAACACCATCAGATAGAATTCATAGCAAGCAGTGCACTGGAATGACATTCAGATGAACTGGGATGACAATTCACTCTCATGGGATGGGTGGCCAAAAATAACTAAATGAAAGCCGCATCCCCAGCGAGCCACAAATATGACCGCATTGAGGCAAATGTCCCTGTGCTTCTACGGTTATATGGACCATACTGCTGCCTACTGCATTTGTTCATTTCGCAAACAAGACCGTTCATAATCCAGTGCCTATATCACAGTCAACACATCTTTATTTTACCTTTAATTAGCCTCATGTCAATATGTGCTCAATAGCATGAGATTAGCTATGAAACTGCAAATGTTCCTCTCTGCCCTTATAGCAAAATGTGTAGAATTGCAGGAAGTTAGCAGTTACCACCAACAAATGTTGGGCTCCGCTACTGGCTCAGGGAGTCTGGAATCATGTATGTCATATTGATTTAAATTGTGAAGGGTGGCAGGTAGCATAGCGGTTAAGACCTTTGGGCCAGTAACCAAAAGATTGCTGGTTCAAATCCCAGAGGCGACAAGGTGAAGAGTCTGTCTGTGCCCTTGAGCAAGACACTTAATGCTAATTGCTCTGGATAAGAGTGTCTGCTAACTGACTAGAATGTTTCATGTAAATATATAGATCCTGACTTCCTGTACCTTATTTAGTCAATGTCATTTAACCTGGTTAAGTGCTCCCATGCACTCCCTCATTTGACTTACAGCACAGTAGTAATGTTTAAATGATGCCAAGCACTGAAGATGAGAGACACAGATGAATGTCATTGTTGATATCAAAGAAATCTATATTCAATGTAGTGTCAGTTCTTATTTTTTTGGGAATATGCCACGTAGTAACAGGAGATACTTTTTAACCTAACTTGGAAAGTCAGTGATATGTAATGCTTTTCAACCAGCTCAGATACTGTAATGTTACATACATATCTTATTAATTTGTGTGAAATCAAGCAACCTCTATCAACGGGAGGTATAGTACACTGGTAATCTGTCTATAATGAAATAGGCAGGACACGGGATCGGTAGAAAGTTTGATCAATTAAGAACAATGACCTTTTGCCAAAGTATAATTTAAGGATTAAAGTTATAAAAATTCAAAACAAGTATCTACCATGATTTGCATTGAAATAAACATTGTTTGAACGTCATGATGTAAAGGATTGAACTATTAGAAGGTAGGATTAGTTCTCATATGAAGGCTATATTCATGCAAATGCATAAGGCTTATTTCTCTTATACAGTGCCTTCAGAAAGTATTCATACCCCTTGACTTATTCCACATTTGTGACTCGTTTCAGGTAACTAGGCATATTTCGCACTTCATCAAAAAAAAACAATCCAAATGCATTTTCTGGCAGGAATGCCTTCTGGAACAAACTCGTGTGTCATCTGTAAATACGAATAAAGCAATACAATTACGAGCCTAATTGGTTTAGCCACGAAAAAAGACAGTAACCTTCCCGCTAGCCATGATTGGCTGGGATGAATTGGATTGCCGACTGTTCAGGGGCAGAACAACACATATTATTTTTGAGGTCCACAGGCTGCTGATTTGCAACCTTTTTCAGTGACTTCCTGTCCCAATGCATACCATTTAAAGCTTTGGATCAGTGAAAATTTGGTTGTTTAGAAGCTAAGGATACTGGAGAAAATTATCTTGTTTGATTGCAAATATTACAAAGTCTTTAAGCATTCACAAGAGAACAGGCCAAATCACCCAACATCAGTGCCCGAACTCACTAATGCTCATGGCTGAATGGAAACAAGTCCCCGCAGCAATTTTCCAACTCCTATTGGAAAGAATTCTCAGAAACGTAGATGCTGTTATAGCAGCAAAAGGGGGACCAACTCCATATTAATGCCATGATTTTTGAATGAGATGTTTGTCGAGCAGGTGTCCACATACTTTTGGTAATGTAGTTTAGGCTCAATGTTAGCTAGCTAGCTAACATTACTATAACTAGCAATGCAAATAGATTTCTGAGATATGAATAATATTACTACACAGATCATACACGTAACATTAGCTAGCGAGCAAGCCAGCTAATGTTGTCTAGCTAGCTAACAGTACTGTTTAACTTGCAATGAAATTACTTTCGGACAAAAGTAGAAACATATAATATCTGAAAATGTAGCTAGACTCTTACCTATGTACATGGATGAACGCTTCTCCTCTCTTTCATGGATGCCATGTTTGCCCTTAGTTTGAAGATGTAATCCGGACACAGGTGTTTTAAACAACAGCTTTCTGGGGTGTCTTTTCGACTCCTTACGCATTTGCAAGCATACTCTGCTTCCACCGGGCATTGCACTATTTTCAAAACTCGGTCAACATCTTCCTTGACAACAACACTGTTGATTGCCATTTCTTTCCCATCACTGTCTGGTTCAATTAAAAAGTGTTGAACTAAAACAGGGATTTCCCCTTCGTCTGATTCATTTTCAGAGTCAGAGAGAGTCAGCATGGGACGATCGTCCTCCAGAAAGTAGTTCATCACAACTTTTCCCCGCTGGTCTTCATCGATAGCGCCTATTAAATTCAGGGCAGCAATGTTGAGAGTAGGAGCAACATTTTTGCAGTTCTCCATATCTTAAAGAACTCCACGGTAGTAAGGATTATCTACACATAGCAGACCAATCCAAACTAGTCTCTCGACATGTCCATCCCATCCATTATTTCAGACAATCATGGCTATTGGGAAAGTTCCTGCCCTTTTCCATGGCTAAACCAGGTAGGCTCCTAATTTAACATTTTATTTGCATTTACAGATGGCATACAAGTGTGTAATTAGGGCACATGAAAGTTCACATGTTCCAGAAGGCATTTTGCCCCAAAAAACTAATTTTGATTTTAAAAAATGTAGAACTGAGTTCAAATGCGTCTCCTGTAAAGTAATGACGTGGGACACATGCCTAGCTTCCTGAAACGTCCGCATTTTTACTCCTGAACTTATTTATGCTTGTTATAACAAAGGGGTTGAATATTTATTGATTCAAGACATTTCAACTTTAACATTTTTATTAATTTGTTAAAATCCCGAAAAACATTATTCCACTTTGACATTATGGGGTTTTGTGTGTATGTATGCCAGTGACACAAAACCTCAATTGAATCATTTTTAAATGTTGTCTGTAACACAACAAAATGTAGAAAAAGTCAAGGTGTGTGAATACTTTGAGGGCACTGTAGAGTACATTATATAACAGAAGTTAATTTGCCTTATTTAAAATAGTAGGCCTACTTTATGCATACATTGATATCTAATAATATGCTTTGTTGTCTGCACCATGCACAGTATATAGTGTACTTCATTCCACAGTGTTTGAACTAAGAGATTAAAAAGGTCTGCCACAAGGTTATGCGGGTAATTGTTTCCTGTAATGATTGTATAATACACCCTCCGAACTTCACGATTGCAGCACAACAGAAGACCACACCATCATCTCCCAGAGCCTAGTCTCATTCTCCAGACAGGCACCCAGTATTGCTTTTAAACTCCAATATGACAGCGTTTATTCTTTATTACACACTCTCCCAGAGGCTCCCAGCTCATTTAACATTATTACAATTTGACAATATTTCTCCCGCTGCCGTGCAACAGATCCCTTGGCAAAGTCACTAGGTTTTGATTGTGCTCGGGCATCAGATGGGAGCGGCGATGGCAGAGGCAGAAGTATGCTGGGTACGTTGGGTCCTCGGAGTGCCACACGCTGGCAAGACGGCTGAGTCAGGGGAGCTGCTCTGCCTGCCTGCCTCTGAGCATGATGTGATGGGGGAGAGCAGTGTGGTTATGGGGGCTCATGGCCCTGCCTCTCAGTTCCTCTCCGCTTGCGGGAGTGACTGGCCTGACTGGCACCTCACTGAAATCAAATCAATTATGGCCCAGACTTCTCTGTAGCTGGATATAGACAAACAGATGGGGCCATTTAGGGGATTCAAGAGGCTGGACAGGGGATCACATGAGGTCAGCCTAGGGTCAACATGACAAATAATTCAAATATAAACTTGTTAAGGTAAAAGATATGAGTGCCTTGATTCTGGGGAGGTAATAGTGAAGATACAAGTGAAGACAAAGGCTAAGATATTTATCAGAGAAAGTTTAGGTAGGCAACTTACTACAAAAACAAAGTATGTTAAAGAAAACTAGCTACTGTTTAGCTTTCTCTAAAAATGGCGACACGCTGTGTGTCATTGAGCTCACATTCAGCAAAATTAGTAAAAATTAAAGGCTGTGGAAGGACTATTTTACCAAGAAGGAGAATGATGGAGTGCTGCATCAGATGACCTGGCCTCCCCAATCCCCCGACCTCAACCAATTTGAGATGGTTTGATATGAGTCGGACCGCAGAGTGAAGGAAAAGCAGCCAACAAGTGCTCAGCATATGTGGGAACTCCTTCAAGACTGTTGAAAAAGCATTCCAGGTGAAGCTGTTTGAGAGAATGCCAAGAGTTTGCAAAGCTGTCATCAAGGCGAAGAGTGTCTATTTCAAGAGTCTCAAATATAAAATATATTTTAATTGGTTGGTTACTACATGATTCCATATGTGTTGTTTCATAGTTTTGATGTCTTCACTATTATTCTAAAATGTAGAAAATAGTTTTAAAAAATGAAAAACTATTGAATGAGTAGGTGTTCTAAAACTTTTAACTAGTAGTGTAAGTATTACTCTTTGCCATGAGACTCAAAATTGAGCTCCGGTGTTTCCATTGATCATCCTTGAGATGTTACTACAGCTTGATTGATCTGTGGTAAATTCAATTGATTGGACATGATTTGTAAAGGCACATACCCGTCTATATAAAGCCCCCACAGTTGACAGTGCATGTCAGAGCAAGAAAACAAGCCATGAGGTCAAAGGAATTGTCTGTAGAGCTCTGAGACAGGATTGTGTCAAGGCACAGATCTGGGGAAGGGTACCGAAACATTTCTGCAGCATTGAAGGTCTGCATGAACACAGTGGTCTCCATCATTCTTAAATGGAAAAGATTTGGAACCACCAAGACTCTTCGTAGAGCTGGCTGCCCGGCCAAAGTAAGCAATCGGGGGAGAAGGGCCTTGGTCAGGGAGGTGACCAAGAACATGAGGGTCACTCTGACACAGTTCTAGAGATTCTCTGTGGAGATGGGAGAACCTTCCAGAAGGACAACCATCTCTGCAGCACGGCGGAAGCGGAAGCCACTCCTCAATAAAAGGCACATGACAGCCTGCTTGGAGTTTGCCAAAAGGCACTTAAAGACCCTCAGACCGTGAGATACAAGATTCTCTGGTCTGATGAAACCAAGATTGAACTCTTTGGCTTGAATGCCAAGCGTCTGGAGGAAACCTGGCACTGTCCCTATGGTGAAGCATGGTGGTGGCAGCATCATGCTGTGGGGATGTTTTTCAGTGGCAGGGACTGGGAAACTAGTCAGGATCAAGGCAAAGTTGAATAGAGCAAAATACAGAGAGATCCTTGATGAAAACCTGCTCCAGAGCACTCAGGACATCAGACCGGACCTCAATCCAACAGGACAACGACCCTAAGCACACAGTCAAGACAACGCAGGAGTGGCTTCGGGACATGTCTGGCCTAGCCAACTCTCAACGGAAACGTTGTTCATGAAATTGACCGAAGTTAAATCCAAACAGATTTGATAAATAGGCCTGGCTGTGAAAAGCCAGTGGGAGGCCGGAAGGATAATCTGAAAACAAAATAAATGTTTATTTAATGGCTGCCAATTACAGTCAGCTCAAAGTATTGGGACAGTGACTCCTTTTTTGTTGTTTTGGCTCTGTATAGCAACAATTTAGTGACCCCTTTTTGTTGTTTTGGCTCTGTATAACAGAAATTTGGATTTGAAATGATACAATGACAATGAGGTTAAAGTGCAGACTGTTTTATTTGAGAGTATTTTCATTGATATCACATGGACCGTTTAGAAATTACAGCACCTTTTGTTCGTGGTCGGCAAAAGTATTGGGACAAATTCACTTTAATGTAGTGAAAAGTTTAGTATTTGGTCCCTTATTGTAACGTTCGTCATTGCATGAAGAAGGAGTGGACCAAAGTGCAGCGTGGTAAGCGTTCATGATATTTAATCAAGCTGAACACTGAAACAAAATCACAAAGTAGAACAAAATGAAACAGTTCTGTCAGGTGCAGACACAAAGCAGAAAACAACTACCCACAAAACACAGGTGGGAAAAAGCTGCCTAAGTATGATTCTCAATCCGAGACAACGGTAGACAGCTGCCTCTGATTGAGAACCACACCCGGCCAAACACAAAGAAATAGAAAACATAGAACTAAAGAAACTAGAATGCCCACCCTAGTCACACCCTGGCCTAACCAAAATAGAGAATAAAACCCTCTCTATGGCCAGGGCGTGACACTTATTCCTAGCACATAATGATTACATCAAGCTTTTAACTCTACAAACTTGTTGGATGCATTTGCTGCTTGTTTTGGTTGTGTTTCAGATTACTTTGTGCCCAATAGAAATTAATGGTAAATCATATATTGTGTCATTTTGGAGTCACTTTTATTCTAAATAATAATAGAATATGTTTATAAAACTTCTTCATTAATGTGGATGCTCCCATGATTACAGATAACCTTGAATGAATTGTGAGTAATGATGAGTAAGAAAGTTACAGACTCACAAATATCATACCCCCCCCCCCAAAGAAAATGCTAAAAAATAACCTTCCTTGTTATTGTAATGGTGAGAGGTTAGTATGTCTTAGGGGTATGATATATGTGCTTGTATTTCACAGCCGGTTTGAGTTTGCACCTCGCACCCTTTTTTCTGTCTCACTTCTTCTCGCCATCAGTCATCTTCCTCGCCCGGTCTTCCGACATGAATTCCATCTCTGTGTGGGACTTCAGGAAACTCAGTATCGATCCGCTGCCATGCCGCACGTCTGCTAGCTCCGAAGCCCTCGCTCGGCTACCGTTCGTTTCAATCACTGTTGAACTAGATTGGCTCATTTACTTTTTAAAACAAGATTGAAGCTTACAAATATGTGTAGGGTGTGTGACAAACGATAGCCTGTGGTGTTCCCGTCAATCTGCTCATTGAGCTTATTTATTTTCGGGAAAGTGATTTACAAAAGTAAACCTTCAATAGCGAAGGTAAAAGCAATATGCTGGCTACTGTCGATAGTCTCAAAAAAAAGCTGCAAAGAGACCCTGTAGCCATGTCAATATCTATTTTCTCAAAATGACATGTTTTCTATAGAAATCCACAAAGAGAAGGAGGCTTTCAGGGTATTGCGGAACCATCAGTCAACCATATTTTGTTAAAATTTGTATGCAAGCAAGCGGGGCGCGTCCCAAAAAGAGACTGAGCATTGCTGCGTGTGTGAAAACACAATAATAGGCTACATGTAACACCACAGATCTCTACCACCCTGTTTTTCCTTTGTTTGATTTCAGACACCACACTGTCTCAGAGAGCAGCAACAACCCCTGCTTAGTTTTACATCAAAAGCCTCTGTTAGCTACTGGGCCTTTAATTTTTCAGCAGCAGGTGACAATGCTGCTATGTTAACACCCTGCTCCCCCAGACTGGCCAGCTCAGCTGAGCTACTGTGTGTGATTCACAAGAGGAATCCTCTTGTGGAAAAAAACAGCTATTATAAAATAACAGACACATCTGGTCCCTAGATGCCCACTTTCACAACTCTCAACATTGGAAAGTGTTTTAGATTTCATAAGAAAGAGAGGAATTACCCCTGTTGGGTATCTTTCTGTATTCTCCATGCAGTTTTCTCTAATTTGACCAAACTAATGTGTCTTTCTCTTTCTGTGTTTGTCATCCACAGGGTGATGAAGTTCTGACTGTGATAAAAACCAAGGCGCAGTGGCCAGCATGGCAGCCCCTGAATGTGTGAGTGCACTGTGATGTACAAGAGTACCCTCACTTTTCACAGGTTTTAAAATGTTAATTGTCTGTTTTAAAACGGTGAAATTACTTGTAGAGATTATCATTTGATAATCTAGGTGAATTGAGAATTTAGATGAAAACAGAATTTCTCATAATTGTTTTAACTTCATCAGAAAACAGGCTAAGGAGGAGATAATCACCCAGCATTAATTCAATAGCTACCTGCCTGGCCTGCGGGTGTTTTCTTTAAATTCATTAATGATTGTGTACATTTTTCATGAGGTATTTTGTTTGCAAAAGGAAGACTCCTGTTTTGATGAGAGATGTGTTTCCTCTGGGTGTTTTTGTGATTAGTGTTATTGACTCCCTCCAGTTCCAATATATTAAGACGTTCACATTTACCTATTTTAACATCAGCCAACCAATTAAGCCGGGCAATTTTCTCTCTTTAGAAGAGGCTGTTTGGAGAAGTCATATACATTTGTTTTATGTAAAGGGGGATCAGAACAACATAGATGTCTCAAAGGGAAGGAGATTGTTTAAAGAGATTGATGTGCATGTGGAATAAGTTCTCTAAATAGGGCACAGCGAAGTGTAGGTTGTTGTTTAATCATCTCACAGGAACTGCAGTTGTATCTAATTCAGTTGTATCTAATTGAGCAGTACTACACTCCCACATCGTGTTATATTACAGAATTGTACAGAGTTTTGTTGTTTATCTTCTATTTAACATGACAAGGAGAAATATGATATAAGTATCTCTTCACACGTCAGTAACTATTCAGATGTTACTGGATGTTATTCTCCTCTTAGAATTTGTGTTGTGGCAATTAACACAGAGTCCCAAAAAGCACCCTATTCCCTATATAGTGCACTACTTTTCACCAGTGCCTATAGGGCTCTGGTTAAAAGTAGTCCACTATATAGGGAATAGGGGGCCATTTGGGACAGAAACTGTCTATTTGCCTCCAGACACATTCACCAGCCTTAACATTTCCAACGTAACATCTATTTCATTAACACTTTTTCTTAATGTGTTCTAGTGATACATTATTCTCTCTA
Organism: Oncorhynchus masou masou; assembly: GCF_036934945.1. Taxonomy (NCBI): domain Eukaryota; kingdom Metazoa; phylum Chordata; class Actinopteri; order Salmoniformes; family Salmonidae; genus Oncorhynchus; species Oncorhynchus masou. The sequence goes on from NC_088242.1 coordinate 57,025,279, forward strand.
AGTTCTGAATAGAAACAAGTAATTATTTATTAATATGTTGAGCTGTTATGAACGAAATTGGCACGACAGATTTCCTCTTCCTCTGAAGAGAAGGTGTAGCAAGGATCGGACCAATATGCAGCGTTGTAGGTGTCCATGTTATTTAATAAGAAAACTCAACATGAACACAAATACAAAATCACAATGTGAACTGGCACCGAAACAGTCTCGTGTGGCACAGACCCAGGAAACAATCACCCACAAAATACCCAAAGAACATGGCTGCCTAAATATGGTTCCCAATCAGAGACAACGATAAACACCTGCCTCTAGTTGAGAACCAATCGAGGCAACCATAGACTTACAAAAACACCTCGACTAGAAAACAACCCATAAACATACAAAACCCCTAGACCACCAAAAACACACATAAATCCCCCATGTCACAGCCTGACCTAACCAAAATAATAAAGAAAACAAAGATAACTAAGGCCAGGGTGTGACAGAAATGTGTTATATGTTTTTGTTTGGACAGTATGTAGCTCATTTAAACTCTTAAAGCAGATAACTGGTGTGGTATGTGATGCATTAAAATGAAAACCAAGCTGGCTTCACCAGTCTTTAACATTATGTCATTGTGTGTTGATCAATCAGATCAATCTGCACATTGAGGAGCATACGATGCATGTCTGTATCTGTTTGTCTATTCAGGCGGGCAGCTCCCTCGGCTGAGTTCTCAGTGGACCGTACGCGTCACCTCATGTCCTTTCTGAGCATGCTGGGGCCCAGCCCTGACTGGAACGTGGGGCTGTCTGCAGAGGACCTCTGCACCAAGGAGTGTGGCTGGGTCCAGAGGCTGGACCAAGACCTCATCCCTTGGGACGCAGGCACCGACAACGGGGTCACCTACGAGGTGAGGCCCTGGGGCCCCAGACATGGGGGTCGATACGTAGTAAATGGCTCTGGTTTCAGTTATCGAGTAAAAATACTTCTGCCATTCTAACTTTCATAACCAGGCCTCTGTATTTTGCCATGAATCTGGAACGAAAGCTGTTGATCTACTTTCATTAATAGTGCAGGAGCGTTGCTTTTTTATTTTTTGTTTATGACTTATGAATATACAAATCATCCAACCTCGGCTGAGAAACGCATAAACAGATTCAGAGAAAAACACACTGCAAACATAAAACAGCACATCCACTGTGTTGTTGTTTTATTGAGGTGGACATATTTACCCAAGTGGCTGCCTCACTGACTAGTCTTGTGTCGCTACACTGTAAATATGTACCCGACAAATCCTGCGCTGGAATTTATAGTACATTTTCTGCTGGCTTGTAAAGATACTGGGAAAAGAAAAGGAGGGACACTGCCATCTATAGGCCAGAAAAGCCACTGAATATACAGTATATCCAGACTTCAATGCATACCCACACACACAGCATAATCATTCACACTCTGTAAATATCCTTTATACTTTCTATGCAAAGAAAGCGGACAAATCATGCATTCACATACCCCAGATGTGATTTGGTTATTTAGTTTTTGGCTCCATATGTTGGCTGCAGCACCAATTAATATATCAGCCAAAAGTGAACTAAAACTAGATTCCCTGGAGTTAAAGTAGAAAGGGACACAATAGCTTTTGTAGTTTTCTCTTCAACTGAAGTTACTGTTCTGGAACGGCAGCATGAAAGGTGATTCACAAAGCACCGAGCAGGAAACAATGTCATAAATCACTCATAAAAGGAATATTACACAGCCAATCAATTATGCATATTAAGATCAAACACAGAAGCCCCTAACAGATGGCAGCTGAACATGACGAGGTGCTCGCTCTCAGCCCAGTGCCAATACTGTTTCACTAGCTCCCTTCCCTGTGCCCATGCTACACATTACATTTTAGTCATTTAGCAGACACTCTTATCCAGAGCGACTTATAGTTAGTGCATTCAACTTCACCCTAAAAGCACCAACATACAGTATTTCAACCCCTAAAACAGGGGTCATTTTTGGATGTGATGGAAAAATACACTTTCAGTCAAACAGTAACCCTTTTTGATTTTATTAACCTTTTGTAACACAAGTAAATTCTTTAAATTCCCCATATTCAAAATACACCGTTTTTTAAAAATGTTTTGAAATTATATTTTGATACATCTCACCCATAGCTATGAACATTTGTCTCTTATTCAAAGTGTTGTGTTTCTGTGATACTCAGAGGCTGATAATTTGACGATTAAGCTAGTCTGACATACCGGTATGACCTAAAATGGCCACAGATAAGGCCGATTTAGGTGATATGGGTGCTGGTGACATCAGACATTTAGCTCTAGTGCAAATTTCATCTAAAAGATGCGACTCTCGGCTTGGTATTGACATTGACTAGAACCTAAATATGTATTTACATTTTTGAGATATTTTTGAGTTATCGGGGCTGCCACACCCCCCAGAGGCCAAATCTGGGGTGGATCCATATCTATATATTTTCAGGGTACATACTGTACATCTACCTCTGTACCAAATGTTGTGCTTTTATTGCAAAGTTTACTATTGATTCCGCATTTACATCTTAGGTGTGTTCAACTAGTATACAAAAGAGATATTTCAGGCGTTTTAAGACTGAGATGTCTTATTTAAGACACTATACCCCGTGTTACAGTTACTGCCAGCCCTGTGCACATACTGCCCTGTGTTACACTTCTTATGGTATAGGGGACGGTTGCGTCCAACTTGAAAAAAAAAAACAGGGAAAATGCAGCACAGCAAATTCAAATAATGATATAAAAATCTAACTTTCATTAAATCACACATGTAAGATACTCAATTAAAGCTACACTCGTTGTGAATCTAGCCAACATGTCAGATTTTAAAAAGCTTTTCGGCGAAAGCATAAGAAGCTATTATCTGATGATAGCACAATGTCAACAAAGAGAGTAGCATATTTCAACCCTGCAGGCGCTACACAAAACGCTGAAATAAAATATAAAACATGCATTACCTTTGACGAGCTTCTTTTGATGGCACTCCAATATGTCCCATAAACATCACAATTGGTCCTTTTGTTCGATTAATTCCGTCCATATACAGTGCCTTGCGAAAGTATTCGGCCCCTTGAACTTTGCGACCTTTTGCCACATTTCAGGCTTCAAACATAAAGATATAAAACTGTATTTTTTTGTGAAGAATCAACAACAAGTGGGACACAATCATGAAGTGGAACGACATTTATTGGATATTTCAAACTTTTTTAACAAATCAAAAACTGAAAAATTGGGCGTGCAAAATTATTCAGCCCCTTTACTTTCAGTGCAGCAAACTCTCTCCAGAAGTTCAGTGAGGATCTCTGAATGATCCAATGTTGACCTAAATGACTAATGATGATAAATACAATCCACCTGTGTGTAATCAAGTCTCTGTATAAATGCACCTGCACTGTGATAGTCTCAGAGGTCCGTTAAAAGCACAGAGAGCATCATGAAGAACACGGAACACACCAGGCAGGTCCGAGATACTGTTGTGAAGAAGTTTAAAGCCGGATTTGGATACAAAAATATTTCCCAAGCTTTAAACATCCCAAGGAGCACTGTGCAAGCGATAATATTGAAATGGAAGGAGTATCAGACCACTGCAAATCTACCAAGACCTGGCCGTCCCTCTAAACTTTCAGCTCATACAAGGAGAAGACTGATCAGAGATGCAGCCAAGAGGCCCATGATCACTCTGGATGAACTGCAGATATCTAAAGCTGAGGTGGGAGACTGTCCATAGGACAACAATCAGTTTAATATTGCACAAATCTGGCCTTTATGGAAGAGTGGCAAGAAGAAAGCTATTTCTTAAAGATATCCATAAAAAGTGTTGTTTAAAGTTTGCCACAGGCCACCTGGGAGACACACCAAACATGTGGAAGAAGGTGCTCTGGTCAGATGAAACCAAAATTGAACTTTTTGGCAACAATGCAAAATGTTATGTTTGGCGTAAAAGCAACACAGCTCATCACCCTGAACACCCTATACCCACTGTCAAACATGGTGGTGGCAGCATCATGGTTTGGGCCAGCTTTTCTTCAGCAGGGACAGGGAAGATGGTTAAAATTGATGGGAAGATGGATGGAGCCAAATACAGGACCATTCTGGAAGAAAACCTGATGGAGTCTGCAAAAGACCTGAGACTGGGATGGAGATTTGTCTTCCAACAAGACAATGATCCAAAACATAAAGCAAAATCTACAATGGAATGGTTAAAAAATAAACATATCCAGGTGTTAGAATGGCCAAGTCAAAGTCCAGACCTGAATCCAATCGAGAATCTGTGGAAAGAACTGAAAACTGCTGTTCACAAATGCTCTCCATCCAACCTCACTGAGCTCGAGCTGTTTTGCAAGGAGGAATGAGAAAAAATTTCAGTCTCTCGATGTGCAAAACTGATAGAGACATACCCCAAGCAACTTACAGCTGTAATCGCAGCAAAAGGTGGCGCTACAAAGTATTAACTTAAGGGGGCTGAATAATTTTGCACGCCCAATTTTTCAGTTTTTGATTTGTTAAAGAAGTTTGAAATATCCAATAAATGTCGTTCCACTTCATGATTGTGTCCCACTTGTTGTTGATTCTTCACAAAAAATACAGTTTTATATCTTTATGTTTGAAGCCTGAAATGTGGCAAAAGGTCGCAAAGTTCAAGGGGGCCGAATACTTTCGCAAGGCACTGTATATCCAAATGTCCATTTATTTGACGCGTTTGATCCAGAAAAAAACAGCTGCCAAAAAAGTCACTATAAAACATTTCAAAAGTTGCCTATAAACTTTGCCAAAATATTTCAAACTACTTTTGTAATACAACTTTAGGTATTTTTAAACATTAATAATCGATCAAATTGTAGACGGGGCTATCTGTGTTCAATACAGGAAGTAAACAAACCATTCTCCTTCTTACGTCTTGCGCAACTCTCAATAGTGTAACGTTGTTCCAGGATGTGCTTCTTCTTCGTTGCACAAATGAATAACCTCAACCAAATTCCAAAGACTGGTGACATCCAGTGAAAGTGGTAGGAACTGACACCAGTTCCTAAAAAATATCCCTTAGCAAAGACAACTCAGGGAACAGTCAGAGGCAAAAAAAAAACAATTCTGAACAGTTAGTCCTCTGGGTTTTGCCTGCTACATAAGTTCTGTTATACTCACAGACATGATTCAAACAGTTTTAGAAACTTCAGAGTGTTTTATATCCACATCTACTAATAATATGCATATCTTATATTTCTGGCATGAGTAGCAGGAAGTTGAAATTGGGCACGCTATTTATCCAAAAGTGAAAATGCTGCCCCCTATACCTTAAGAGGTTTTAAAAGTCCAATAAAGCCGTTTTTTTATCTCAATATCAAATCATTTCTGGGTAACAATGAAGTACCATAAAATGGTAAAAAATAAATAAAAATAGCTTCTTAGGAAAAGTGTTACGCCCTATTTTGGTTAGGCCCAGGTGCGACTAGGGTGGGCATTCTATGTTCATTTTCTATGTTTTGGATTTCTGTGTTTGGCCAGGTTCCTGTTTCGGTTGTTCTTTTGTTGCTTGTTGTATAGTGTTCAGCTTTACCATTAAAATGACGAACACGTACCACGCTGCGTTTTGGTCCTCACCTTCTTCCACCAACGGCCGTTACAGAACTACCCACCACCAAAGGACCAAGCAGCGTGGTGTAATGGACTCCTGGACATGGGAGGAGATCCTGGACGGGAAGGGACCCTGGAGGCAGGCGGGGGAGTATCGCCGTCCACAGGAGGAACTGGAGGCAGCTAAGGCTGAGCGGTAACACTACGAGGACTTGGCCGGGCTGGCAAGGAAGCTCGAGAGGCAGCCCCCCCTCAAAGAAAATTGGGGGGCACACAGGGAGTGTGGCAGAGTCAGGTTGGAGACCTGAGCCCACTCCCCGTGCTTACCATGGCGATCATGGGGCTGGTCAGGCCCCGGGCTATGGGGTGAAATTTGAGGTGAGCAAAGGAAGCGAAGCCGAGACTGTGAAGGAGTTGATGGGGAGATTGGAGGAGAGAGCAATGAGAGAGCTGCTGTGTTGGTGCATGCGGCACGAAATCCGCCCGGCGGAGCGTGTCTGCGATTTGAAGTCACCTGAGTCAGCTCTCCATACTCGTCTTGAGGTGCGTGCTAGCCATCTGGTGAAGACTGTGCCAGCCCCATGCACCAGGCCTCCTGTGCCAGCTCGGCGCTACAGCTCTCCAATACGTGCTCTGAGCCAGGTGCGCTACATTCCAGCTCACCGCATCTGCCGGGCTAGGGTGAGGATCCAGCCAGGACGGATGGTGCCAGCTCTGTTCTCCAGACCGGCAGTGCGTCTCCTCGGGCCAGGATATCCAGCGTCGGCTCTGCGCACTGTCTCCGTGTGTCTGCACAGCCCAGTGCGTCCTGTGCCTGCGCCCCCACGTGCCGGGCTAAAATCACCAGCCAGCCAGGACGGGTGGTGCAGGCCCTTAGTTCGAGACCTTCAGTGCGCCTCCACGGCCCGGTCTATCCTGTGTCTCCTCCAAGGACCAGGCTGTCTCTCCGTTTCCTCCCTCCAGAGTCGCCCTTCACTCCGGCGCTGCCACAGTCGCCCGCCTGTCCGGCGCTGCCAGAGCCTCCCGCCTGTACGGTGCTGTCCGGTACTGTCACGCCCTGGACATAGAGAGGCTTTTATTCTCTATTTTGGTTAGGCCAGGGTGTGACTAGGGTGGTTATTCTATGTTCATTTTCTATGTTTTGGATTTCTGTGTTTGGCCGGGTGTGGTTCTCAATCAGAGGCAGCTGTCTATCGTTGCCTCTGAGTGAGAACCATACTAAGGTAGCCTTTTCCCACCTGTGTGGTGTGGGTAGTTCATTTCTGTTTAGTGTGTTTTACACCTGACGGAGCTGTTTCAGTTGTCCTTTGTTGATTGTTGTATAGTGTTCAGCTTTACCATTAAAATGACGAACACGTACCACCCTGTGCTTTGGTCCTCACATTCTTCCACCAACGGCCGTTACAAAAAGGCAATTTCTCAAGCAAGAACATTTAAACTCAGTTTCTCACAATTCCCCACTTTTAATCCTAGTAAAAATTCCCTGTCTTAGGTCAATTAGGATCACCACTTTATTTTAAGAATTTGAAATATCAGAATAATAGTAGAGAATTATTAATTTCAGCCTTTATTTCTTTCATCGCATTCCCAGTGGGTCAGAAGTTTACATGCCCTCAATTAGTATTTGGTAGCATTGCTTTTTGAATTGTGGTGCATTCCTCCTGACAGAGCTGGTGTAAGTGAGTCAAGTTGTGGGCCTCCTTGCTCACACACTCTTTTTCAGTTCTGCCCACAAATTTTCTATAGGATTGAGGTCAGGGCTTTGTGATGGCCACTCCAATACCTTGACTTTGTTGTCCTTAAGCCATTTTGCTACAACTTTGGAAGTGTGCTTGAGGTCATTGTCCATTTGGAAGACCCATTTGTGACCAAGTTTTAACTTCCTGACTGATGTCTTGAGATGTTGCTTCAATATATCCACAATTTTCCTACTTCATGATGCCATCTATTTTGTGAAGTGCACCAGTCCCTCCTGCAGCAAAGCACCCCCACAACATGATGCTGCCACCCCCATGCTTCACAGTTGGGATGGTGCTCTTCGGCTTGCAAGCCTCCCCCTTTTTCCTCCAAACATAACTGGTCATTATTGACAAACAGTTCTATTTTTGTTTCATCAGACCAGAGGACATTTCTCCAAAAAGTACGATCTTTGTCCCCATGTGCAGTTGCAAACCGTAGTCTGGCTTTTTTTTATAGCAGTTTTGGAGCAGTGGCTTCTTCCTTGATGAGCCGCCTTTCAAGTTATGTCAATATAGGACTCGTTTTACTGTGGATATAGATACTTTTGTACCTGTTTTGTACCTGGGATTGATTTGCACTATTCGCATCAAAGTACGTTCATCTCTAGGAAACAGAACACGTCTCCTTCCTGAGCGGTATGACGGCTGCGTGGTCCCATGATGTTTATACTTGCATACTATTGTTTGTACAGATGAATGTGGTACCTTCAGGCGTTTGTAAATTGCTCCCAAGGATGAACCAGACTTGTGGAGGTCTACCATTTTATTCTGACCTCTTCGCTGGTTTCTTTTGATTTTCCCATGACGTCAAGCAAAGAGGCACTGAGTTTGAAGGTAGGCCTTGAAATACATCCACAGGTACACCTCCAATTGACTCGAATGATGTCAATTAGCCTATCAGAAGCTTCTAAAGCCATGACATTTTCTGGAATTTTCCAAGCTGTTAAAAGGCACAGTCAACTTAGTGTATGTAAACTTCTGACCCACTGGAATTGTGATACAGTAAATTATAACTGAAATAATCTGTCTGTAAACAATTTTTGGAAAAATGACTTGTGTCATGCAGAAAGTAAATGTCCCAACCGACTTGCCAAAACTATAGTTTGTTAACAAGAAATGTGTTGAGTGGTTGAAAAATGAGTTTTAATGACTCCAACATAAGTGTGTAAACTTCCGACTTCAACTGTATATTTTGTTACGTTACACCCTTATTCTAAAATTGATTAAATATTTTTTTGCCTCATCAATCTACACACAATACTCCATAATGACAAAGCAAAAATCTTTTTTTAGATATTTAGCTAATTTATAATAATAAAACCTCCACAAATATCACATTTACCTAAGTATTCAGACCATTTACTCTGTTGAAGCACCTTTGGCAGCGACTACGGCCTCGAGTCTTCTTGGGTGTGATGCTACAAGCTTGGCACACCTGTATTTGGGGAGTTTCTCCCATTCTTCTCTGCGGTGTTGCTGCACAGCTATTTTCAGGTCTCTTCAGAGATATTCGAGCGGGTTCAAGTCCAGGCTCTGGCTGGGCCACTCCAGGACATTCAGAGACGGTCCTTGAAGCTACTCCTGCATTGTCTTGCCTGTTTGCTTAGGGTCGTTGTCCTGTTGGAAGATGAACCATGCTCCGTTCATCTTTTCCTCGATCCTGACTAGCCTCACAGTATGATGATGCCAACATCATGCTTCACCATAGGGATGGTGCCAGGTTTCCTCCAGACATGACACTTTGCATTCATGCTAAAGAGTTTAATCTTGGATTAATCAGACCAGAGAAACTTGTTTCTTTTTTTGCTGAGTTTTATATATATATATTTACACAGTTTAACACAGGCAAATCATATTTTTGACTGCACTGGGCCTTTAATACCAACTCTGCACCTATACTAACTCCTATTAGAATTACTGTTAGTACTGTTGTACTAACTCCCTTCCGTGGACCTATATTACCCTGTCTTACACTTACTCCTAGCACAATGTCCATATTGTGTCACTCATAGTCCACCCTGTCTCGTACCATTCCAGTCTCCCAACAAGCCTACGATACCCCAGGAGAGGATCCGGCCCCTGACCAGCCTGGACCACCCCCAGAGTCCCTTCTACGACACTGAGGGAGGCCCTATCACAGCCTTGGCCCGGGTGTTGGTGGAAAGGATAGCCAGAAAGGTACCATCAGCGCCTGGCTCATTCATTCCGCTATCTTTGTCTGTGTCTGCTCCCTCTCGCTGAAGAAATGTGAATGTTCATGCAACATAACTCTCCTCACAGTCACTATACATTTAATGTTGCATTGGATACATAGCTCTTTGAATGGGCAGTAGACGGTCCAGGTGAATCCATGTGAAAGCTATGATCCCTTATTGATGTAACTTGTTAAATTCACTTAAATCCGTATAGTTGAAGGGGAGGAGACTGGTTACAGAAGGATTTTTAAGCCTTGAGACAATTGAGACATGGATTGTGTATGTGTGCCATTCAAAGGGTGAATGGGCAAGACAAAAGATTTAAGTGCCTTTGAACAGGGTATGGTCGTTGGTGCCAGGAGCACCGGTTTGAGTGTGTCAAGAACTGCAACACTGTTTCACGCTCAACAGTTTCCCGTGTGTATCAAGAATGGTCCACCACCCAAAGGACATCCAGACAACTTGACACAACTGTGGGAAGTATTGGAGTCAATACAGTCCAGCATCCATGTGGAACGCTTTTGACACCTTGTACAGCCCATGCCCCAACGACTCAAGGCTGTTCTGAGAGCAAAAGGAGGTGCAACTCAATATTAAGAAGATGTTCCTAATGTTTTGTACACTCAGCGTATATTGCCATAGTGATCATAGCAAGTCTTTGGAAAACACATAGAAAAATTACAATGTGTTTGTCTCCTTCCAATTGAAGCAAATAATTATTTGGAGAAAAAAAATCTGTCTCTTTTCAACCAACAACCAGATGTCATATTGACCTAACCTCCATTTCACAGAAGATTGCCAAGAAAATAAATTACACATATTCGGGTGTTTACCCTTGTCTCCGATGAGAATGGGATATTAAATGGTAAATTGAGAATCTTGTCAGTGTTTGTGATGTTGAATCATGTTTCTTGTCCACAGGGAGAGCAGTGCAATATTGTCCCGGACACAGTGGACGATATCGTGGCAGATATTGGCCAGGAGGAGAAGGAGGAAGGTGTGGAAGCACTTTATCTCAACCAATTTGGGATGTTCAATTTAAAAGCCACACGCTCCAGCTGCTGGACTTGCTTTGCCTGAATCCATGTTTAAACTTCCAGATGTCTGTCTGCTGAACACCATCAACACTGCTAGCAGGAGAAATGAACCTGTGGAGTTTGTTTCTAACCACACTCTGCAGTTAACGTCCAATTCTACCTTTGAACCGGGTTCTCTCTAACCTCTTTCTGTTGAGGGCAACACAGTCTGTTTCCTTAACAGGAAGGTCTCTAGTACATTACAATACACGTACTGTGGGTACTGTACAGTAACTATACACTGTGGTTAGAGCAAGACCTGAACTGTATAAACTTGCATTGACTTTTTTAGGCAGTTAGGCGCATTAGTCCATACCTATACAGCACCAGCACATTCTAAAGCAGTGAAAATATAGGGTTATAAACAAGAAAATTGAGTATTAATACCCCCCCATCCCCAGTTACATGATCTCATTAGAATATGACAAGATAGTGACATTTAACCAATGCAGTTATTGTCAGACAAGCTGACCAAGAGGACTTGTCAATGCATTGTCTAATAGAGTATTTCTTCCTCCAGACGACACTCCAGAGACGTGCATCTACTCCAACTGGTCTCCGTGGTCAGCCTGCAGCTCAGCCAGCTGTGACAAGGGCCGGAGGATGAGACAGAGGATGCTGAAGGCCCAGCTGGACCTCAGTGTACCCTGCCCTCACACCCAGGACTTCAAACCCTGCATGGGGCCCGGCTGCAGCGAGGAGGGTGAGGACTAAGGACAGTGTCACAGGCCTGTTTCTCATTCATAGCACTGATGCATGCAATCACTGGTATGAGTCAGCTGACAAAGTCGCCTCCGCTTAGACATGAATACAGTTGTTTGCCTGCCTGATAACAATTGGGTGAAACGTCTATGAATTTTTGAGAATTGAAATCCAACAGTTTTGTCTCATTCAGAACATGTTGTTCCATCTCCAATGGCTGTAAAAGAGCTTCCAAAAATTGGAAAAAGACAATTATATGTTATTGTTTTTTTAAAGCAGGTCATAAAGAAGAGGTTGTTGGCTAAAGGTTTGTCTGCTGCTCTGCAGGCTGAGCTGGTGATCCCTGTGTGGTCGTGTACATGTCATATTGACTAAAGACAGTCGTATCCATATCCATGTATGGGAACAGGGATTAGGGTTGAAATGGTGTCACAATCCTCCAATTTACTAGCCAAGCACGAGAAAATACATTGTTGCCATTGTTTTCCCTTTCCCGGTTTACATGCTACGTATGATGCACAATTAATACCGGTTTGTTGTTGGCATTCAAATACAACGTGTAAAGATGGAACTTTGGAGCCTCATCAAGTCCCACAACCAGGTAAAGATCCAAAGACAGGAATATGATATTCCACAAAAGCTTCTTCTTCCTGTAAACAAGACAGATCTGATGGCTGTTCTATTCGGTCAGATTGACATCAACTTTGTTTCTCAGGAACGAACTGGTCCTTTGTCCAATTCTCATCAAAGTTGTCAATTTAGTCCACCATGCCAAAAGGCACATGATAAGTCGTGCAGAGGTGTTTGTCATTCCTCCCTTTCTCTCTACTCGTGCCCCAAATCTCAGCTTTGTCAGGGCTTGATAAAGTGTGTTTGAATTGTTCAAGGCTATTGTTTCCCTCCAACACACACTATCGATTAATAGGACCGGCAGCGTATGCTTTTCTTCCTGCACGTCACTCCTTTCCTTTCTTGTATCGCTCTGTTAATGTCCGTGGTTGATTGATATTCCTGAAGCTGGACGTGGCCCCTGGGGGCCTCATCAGGGCCACATTTATTTACAGCTCTTATTAATGATCCACTTAGCTCTGCTTTATTAAGCTACACTCACAGCTGCTTCCAATCCGCAGGCAGGCAGTGGGATGGACAAGATTAAAGAGAAATCCATGGAAAGTTCCCCAAAGTTTATCCATCCTCTTTGAAATTGTTTTTGTTTACTTGCTCTGTTCCCAGATAATTGGAGAGAGCGGAGTAAGATTAGGTAGAACTAAATCAAATATTTTAGGGTGTGTTACTTGTTACCAGAAGAAGGTGCAGGTGTAATTTAGGTGTCAGCTAGTATTGATGGAATGAATGGACAGAGCTGTTGCATGTTATGGCATGTTAATGGTGACCACAGCCTCCAGTGTGGTTTAACCATGCTTGTCTATGCCTCGTCATTTCCAGAAGCGTCTACCTGTATGATGTCAGAGTGGATCAACTGGTCTCCGTGCAGTGTGTCCTGTGGGATGGGGATGAGGTCTCGGGAGCGCTACATCAAACAGTTCCCGGAGGATGGATCCATCTGCTCTCTGAACACTGAGGAGACGGAGAAGTGTGTGGTCAACGACGACTGCTGTGAGTCTCACTGAAACATGGGGGTACAAGTCTTTGTGACATTAGGATCATATTGTGGGTTCAGGCCTTCTGTGTTAAAGCTAGAATCTTTAGTTTATGTTGCCCACCCAATCAAAGGATCAGAGAATGAATCTAGTACTGAAAGCATAAGCTACAGCTAGCTAGCACTGCAGTGCATAAAGTGTGGTGAGTAGTTGACTCGAAGGAGAAAGACAATAGCTGAATAGTTTTCAACAAATTCATTCCTTCAAAAATGACGGAGAAGCAAAAGAAAGTGTCATTTTTTTAGCTAGCAAATGTAGCTGACTAGTTTAGTTACTCAAATGCCTGGCTCAAACCGAGGGATGCTATGTTAGCTAGCTGGCTATGACTATCCAACACAACACTGAAACTCTTCCAAGTCAAGGTAAGCTTTTGGTTTTATTAAATAATTGCCAAAGGGGCCCGCCGGAATAACTGCTTACTTGACTATACACTGTAACACAGTGGGGAAATGGCTGCCTAAATATGATCCTCAATCAGAGACAACGATAAACAGCTGCCTCTGATTGGGAACCGTATCAGGCCAACATAAAAAAAACAATAACCTAGATAGGAACACCCGCCCTAGTCACACCCCGACCTAACCAAAAGAGAGAATAAAAAGGCTCTCTATGGTCAGGCCATGACAGACCACAGTTCCGGCCATGGTGCTGGGTAGAACGCTGTGCCTGGACTGGGCATTGGCACAGAGGAGGGCCCCGGCCATGGAGCTGGGTTGAACGCCGCACACGGACTGGGCACCGGCGCCGAGGAAGGCTCTGGCCATGGAGCTGAGTTGGCTGCCATGCCTGGACATCGGCGCTGAGGAAGACTCCGGCCTTGGCGCGGGACTGGATGCCGTGCCTGGACTGGGCACCGGCGCAGAGAAAGGCTCCTGCCATGGAGCGGGACTAGCCACCGTGCCTGGACATCGGCGCTGAGGAAGACTCCGGCCTTGGCGCGGGACTAGCCACCGTGCCTGGACATCGGCGCTGAGGAAGACTCCGGCCTTGGAGCTGAGTTGGCCTCCGTGCCTGGACTGGGCATTGGCACAGAGGAAGACTCCGGACTTGGCGCGGGGCTGGACGCCGTGCCTGGACTAGGTACCGGCGCAGAGGGAGGCTCCTGCCATAGAGCGTGACTGGCCGTCATGCCTGGGCTGGGCACCGGCACAGAGGAAAGCTCCAGCCTAGGAGTGGGACTGGACACCGTGCCTGGACTGGGTACCGGCGTAGAGGGAGGCTTCTTGCCATGGAGCAGGACAGGACACCGTGCTTGGACTGGGCCCCGGCGTAGAATAAGGCTCCAGCCTGTGGACCGTCGTAGGAGGTTCCGGACTGTGGACCGTCGTAGGAGGCTCCGCTGAACGCTGCCCGAACAAGGAGAGGCACCAACTTCGGCGGAAGTCGTGACAAACACATTTGGTGTGTCATCAAAGTGGTCTCTGACTTGTGGTCAGACTCGCTCAGGTGGAAAAAACTTAAACTTGTGCCTTTTTTCAATGCTGATTTGAATGTCATTGAGAAAACATAGACATGTCAAAGTCCTTTATGACCGTATGTACCTCTATGATGAATGGTTAGTGCCCTTTGTATAGCCATGTGCATAATGGTCATGTGAGGTGAAATGTGTAATTATTTTTGGATGTGAGCACTCACTCCGTTTGACCTGATAAAGATCCTTGTATATGGAAACATTGTCAATAAAGGTTGTAATTGTGCGCATATTCAGTGTGCGGGCCTTTCTGTTCTTTTGAAGTATACTTCCTTAGCCCTGCTGCTATATGCCAACAGGCTTATTTAGTCAGTGTGTTAATGAAACCAAGTATCTCAAGGAATGTTAATAACAGTAATCGCAAGCCGCCATAACAAAGAACCATCCCATTGTATGGGCGTGTATCTGTCCCTTCCATTAGCCCCCAGTAGCTGTGTGGTGACGGAGTGGGGTGAGTGGGATCCCTGCAGCACCACCTGTGGGCTGGGCATGAAGCAACGTGAGCGCATGGTGAAGATGCCCCCCTCGGATGGTTCCATGTGCAAAGTGGAGGTGGCAGAGGTGGAGAAATGCATGATGCCTGAGTGCCGTGAGTAACGCCCCTCACACCCACTCAACACCTGCCTCATCCCCCAGGTCCCAGGCTGCAGGCCAGAGACACTACATCTAAAAGCACTGTGACAGGCAGCCTTGTTCAGCCATCTGCCAAGGGGCATCTGTAGTTTTTATGTATCTCGATCCAACAGGCTGGGTGCACACTAAAATTGACAGAATATCTCAGAGGAGAGGAAGCATGAAAATACACTCAGTGTACAAAACGTTAAGGACACCTGCTCTTTCCATGACATACACTGACCAGGTGAATGCAGGTGAAAGCTACAGTACAGTATGATCCCTTATTGATGTCACTTGTTAAAACCACTACAATCAGTGTAGATGAAGAGGTGGAGACCGGTTAAAATATTTAAGTGCCTTTAAACGGGGTATGGTAATAGCTGCCAGGCGCACCAGTTTGTGTCAAGAACTGCAACGCTGCTGGGTTTTTCACGCTCAAAAGTTTCCCCGTGTGTTTCAGGAATGGTCCACCACCCAAAGGACTTTCAGTGAAGCATTGGTGTCAAAATGGGGCAGCATCCCTGTGGAACGCTTTATAGACACCTTGTAGAGTCCATTTCCTGAATAATTTAGGCTGTTCTGAGGACAAAAGGGGGAGGGGAGACTCAGTATTAGGAAGGTGTCCTTAATGTTTTGTACATCCAGTATATAGTCACCCAATAAAATAATTTTAAGTCCCAGGTATGAAAAACAGCAGATGAAGGTAGCGGAAATGAAATGTTGTATGTTGAAACTACCGAACAGCAGTTGATCTGAAGAGCAGGGGACATTATGTAATTATGTGCAGACTGACAGTCCCATGCTTGGTTTATCTATCCCTGCAGACTCTATCCCGTGTATGCTGTCTCCGTGGTCCGACTGGAGCGACTGCAGTGTGACATGCGGGAAGGGAGTGCGTACACGCCAGCGCATGCTCAAGTCTCCAGACTTGGGGGAGTGTACTGAGGAGCTGGAACAGGTGGAGCGGTGTATGCAGCCGGAGTGTCGTAAGTGTCACCATCAGATGTTGCCATGCTGTTTACCACTACCATCAATGCTAAAACAGAGTGTGACCACTAGAAACTAGTGCCCAACTTTGTGCATAATATTTCAAATTCATATGTTTGTTTGTTTGTTTGTTTGTTTTAGCACTGTCATAGCCTGGTCCCAGATTGTATAGCTGAGTCCTTTGGTTTGTTTTGCATAGCAATAGCCTGTGTGTTGCCAAAAAGGTGTTGAGACTTAGGCTCACAGACAGACATAGTGGAAGTCAGACACCAGGCAGATTTCCGTCATGGAGGATTTGACATCTTCCGTCTCCTTGTACTTTGACATTTAAAGCGGAGCTCCATTATTTATATTCTAATCGGGTTCCTTGCAAAGTAAAAAACAAATGTTCTGCAACAAATACACAATTGTTCCCAGCAAAGTAATAACAAATGTTCTGCAAAAATACACAGTCGTATTATTCCATGAATGATGCAGTCAAATGTGAGAATGGATTATGGAAAGAATTATTGAAACAAGAAATAGTTTTCTGGTTTTCAGGCAGACTAATATAACATATGAAAAGATGACAATTTAGTCCTTATCAATTAACATTTATTTTTGTTCCTCTGGTTGAAATGAAAACCATACCAGTCCCCTACTGGACAATATACGCCCTCAGCGTCTTTTATCAAGGGTTGACTTGCAATAATAACACACAGCTAAGTTTATGTCGCTTAAATGAAGGAGTTTTCATCATTGTCAGGTAAGTAAAGTAGTTGTCCAATGATCATGAATAGAGACATTAGCAAGTAGCCTTTCACTCAACCTTTCAATACCCCCCCCCAACCCCTTTCCTATCCCTCCCCAGCTACGGACTGCATGGTATCAGAGTGGACGGAGTGGTCTGAGTGTAACAAGTCCTGCGGTAAAGGACACACCATCAGGACGCGCATGGTGAAGCTGGAGCCCCAGTTTGGAGGGGAGCCTTGCCCCGAGACGGTCCAGAGGAAGAAGTGTAAGATCAGGAAGTGCAAAAGGGGCTCCAGGGCCAGCGAGGAGAGGAAGAGACGGCGGGGGGGAGAGGTGGGCGGCGGGAAAGAGAAGAGAAGGGGCAAACAGCAAGAACGAGATGCAGCAGTGGATGAACAGCCAGGTCAGTCATCATCATCACCTTCATATATATTCTGTATACAGTGCCTTGCAAAAGTATTCATCCCCTTGGCGTTTTTCCTATTTTGTTGCATTACAACCTGTATTTGAAATTGATTTTTATTTGGATTCCATGTAATGGACATGCTACACAAAATAGTCCAAATTGGTGAAGCGAAATGGAAAAAATAAATTCAAAAAAATAAAGTGGTGTGTGCATTTGTATTCACCCGCTTTGCTATGAAGCCCCTAAATAAGATCTGGTGCGACCAATTACCTTCAGAAGTCACATAATTAGTTAGATTATGCACAGGTGGACTTTATTTAAGTGTCACATGATCTCAGTATACATACACACCTGTTCTGAAAGGCCCCAGAGTCTGCAACACCACAAAGCAAGGGGCACCACCAAGCAAGCGGCACCATGAAGACCAAGAAACTGGTCAGAATGAAGGAATGATGTATGGCGCTAAATACATGGAAATTCTTGAGGGCAACCTGTTTCAGTCTTCGGAGATTTGAGACCGGGACTGAGGTTCACCTTCCAGCAGGACAATGACCCTAAGCATACTGCTAAAGCAACACTCGAGTGGTTTAAGGGGAAACATTTAAATGTCTTGGAATGGCCTAGTCAAAGCCGAGACCTCAATCCAATTGAGAATCTGTGGTATGACTTAAAGATTGCTGTACACCATCGGAATCCATCCAACTTGAAAGGAGCTGGAGCAGTTTTACCTTGAAGAATGGGCAAAAATCCAAGTGGCTAGATGTGCCAAGCTTACAGAGACATACCCCAAGAGACTTGCAGTTGTAATAGCTGAAAAAAGGTGTCTCTACAAAGTTTTGACTTGTGCTCTCTCAAGTTTTCTGTTTTTTTAATCTTATTTCTTGTTTGTTTTACAATAAAAAATATCTTGCATCTTGAAAGTGGTAGGCATGTTGTGTAAATCAAATGATACAAACCCCCCAAAAATCTATTTCAATTCCAGATTGTAATGCAACAATCCTGCCAAGGAGGGTGAATACTTTCGCAAGCCACTGTATATACCTTTGTTATTATCATCTTCATCACTGTCTTCATCATTATCATCGTTTTCTTCAAGACCATCTTCATCACCTCTATTGTCATTTCCTCTTTCAGCCATGATCGACATTTTGATTAATGTCATTGTCAAGCCATGCTTGATTCATGATTTATACACCACCTTGATGTATCCTTTATATCCCAAATATAAAGGGCAAAACATTCATAGGGCAAGTCATTGATGATGATTTCACAGTCACTCATCATTAATTCTCCATGAGTCCCACTGAGATATCCGTTGTAGCTCTGAATGTAAATAGACATTTCTCAGTCAAGGTTCAAGGGGACCATGCAGCCCACTCTCAATCGCCCCGCCCAATGCTTGAGAGGATCAACTCTGCCCCCTCCTCCCTCCCTCTCTGCCTTGCCAGCCGGGCGCAGTGCGATTGCTGTGTTAGAGTGGCTACACTCAATGCTGATCAGCCCTGTCAGGGTGATACAGTGACTAGTCCAGCTCACAGATGGCCTTCCTGATGAGCAGGTAGAGGCCAAATAGTCAGGGTGGGCTTTGGACTGCTGCCTCCCAACAGAGACAGGGACAGGCCTCTTTAACCTGGGGCTAATGAGCTGTGGACAGTGACAAATACCCCACCGTGGTATATCCTCTAGGGTTGCTAGGCAGCATTACCCCCCCTGTACTTACCATGCATAATCAGTAATAATGGGAAATGGAGGCCGGACAGGGACTCCTTGTTCTTACACTGTCAATTGACTTGTTCCCACAGGTTGCAAGATGAGGCCCTGGTCCAGTTGGACAGACTGTACCAAACACTGCGGCGGGGGGATCCAGGAGCGCTTCATGACGGTGAAGAAGAGAGCTAAGAACACCCCGGCACAGGTCACCAGCTGCAAGGACAGGAAGGAGATCCGCGCCTGTAAAGTCCATCCCTGCTAGGGGGCGCTGCTGTTTATCTGTGTTTCTCTGTGATATTATACGATGCACTCTGTTAGGGTTGGGGGGGAGGAAGGAGAAGCAGACTCAGTCAGTGTTGATTTAGCCAAGGTTGGCAGTCGGTGTGGTGGAGACAGTCCACCTGTGTATTCGATGGAGATAAGAGATACTCCAGAGATGCCATTACTGTAAGCATTTAGTGGATCACTGGGCTGAGGACGAGACCAGTGTCAGTCATTAGTCTTCTAGTAGCCTCATCACTCAGCAGGCCTATGTATTACTATGTAACCAACACTATACAGTACACCACAACTTCACAACCACACACAATACAACACTTTTTTTTAACAATGTTATTTTTGTCTTTATACTACCGTCGCATTGGCTTCACTAGCTAGCAGTGATGGCACACTTTCACTCTTGCATGTCTAACATTTCTCAGTCAGAAGACTTCACTTCACTGGTTGTGGCCCTAGACTTCAAACTGTGGCCAGATGATGATGATCACCATGTTTAAAAGGGCAGTTGCAAATCTTAGAGTCACATTAGCCCAGGCCTCTAGCCTAGGGCGTCACAAGGAATTAGCTTTTGGCATTTTGTTCCTGCCCCAAATGTTTTTATCTGGGTCACTCCAGCATTCCTGTATCATTAAGGCAGGTCTCCAAACATCACTGCCCTGTTGATTTGGGCATAATAACCCTGTTGTATGAACCACAATACTCCATACAGTTTGTACAAAGTAGCTCTGTATACACAGTGACTTTTTCGAAAATAAGTGTTGATTGTAATGAAACGTTATTAAAATGAAAATACCAACCAAGTAATTTATAAAAAATATTGTATCCTGTGGTTAGTTTGTTAATTTGACAATTGTATTCCAAAACAAAGCACAGGTAAACAATCATTCCAGGTTTTTGTATGCCTCAAATAGATTATTCTTTTCAAGACAAGAATCTGTAGTGACTTTTTATTCCATTGTAATACATGTAGAGGCTTAAACATAGAGATGCCTCATTGAGAGGGCAGCGATTGTGTGCATCATTAGATATTGTGTTCTTTTTGTTGTGTATTTTGATAAAAATGTCAGCCAAGTCTTGCCAAACTCATTTTTAGATGTTCTCGCTCTCTTGTTTTTTTCTGTCCTCTCTCTTTCTTTTTTTTGCCTCTACACCATATCACACCATATTTTGGAATAAATAACCTTTACAATAAAAGTACATGTGAGAAATAATTCTGAATGTCTTTTTGCTCATCTCACACTTTCTTTTGACCGAGCATGTATTATACTTTCAATGTCTGCCTTGACTGTAGGCACAATGTGAATCCACTAGGTGGCGACCATGAAAAGGAAATTGAGAGGAAAAAAGACCTTGCAACTTAGCCAATTGTCTGAAATGACCTAGCTCAATCATACAGCACTTGTATGTTATTGTAAAAGCCATTGTTTCATATTGCCCTCAATGAAATAGTCATTAACTTTGCCAGTGAGTACCCAGCTCCAGGGTTCGAGAGATGAGCTACCTCCCAGCTGCACTGTATAAGATCAACCAACAGGGAGAGAAAGAGCACTGTTTATTTATAAATGTTCTTCTGCCACTGTCAAATCAGCCATGTGCCTCAGTTACTGCTCAACCACAGGTTTAACCAGGGCTGTGATAGATTTAAGAGAACCAATAGCAGATGGACTTTAAAAAAAACAATCTCTCATTTGGCTTTCTTCGTCACAAAAGGTTTGTTTTTCATTTCAATTCAATGTCAAACCATAGAGAGAAATAAACAGTTGCATTCCTTTCTTGAATTTCAAAAGGGGAAGAACACACTTGTTTTTCAATAAGGTAAGCATACAAAATGTCTTTATATAAATTAGTTTCAGCTGTAATGGCCACCGAGTGGATTGACTGGCGAGTGTTGAAGCCAGCCACTGTAGCCATGGTAACAAATACAGAGGCCTACATTGTACACTCATAAAAGATTTACTATGAATTATGGGAGAGACACTTGCACTTGCTGACACAGACATTAAATATCTATGGTGTTGGGGGGGGGTGCATCCGCCGAGATGAATGGCCGAGCACCAAAAATGAAATTCTATTTGTCACATGCGTCGTAAAACAACAGGTGTAGACTAACAGTGAAATGCTTACTTGCGGGTCCATTTCCAACAATGCAGAGTTAAAGATAAAAAATAATGAATATAAATAGTGACACAAGGAACATAGTGAATAACTAATAACAATAAAGAGTCAAAATAACATGGCTATATACAGGGAGTACCAGTACTGAGTCGATGTTCAGGGGTACGAGGTAGTTGAGGTACTATAGCAATGTACATATAGGTAAGGGAAAAGTGACTATGCAACAGGATAGATAACAGATAGCAGCAGCAGCATGTGTGTGTGGTGTCAGTATGCATGTGTGCGCATGTTTTGTGTGTGTGGGCGTATGTGTGTGAGATTGTGTAGGTAGAGTCCAGTTTGTGTGTCAGTGCAAGAGATTTAGTGCAAAAAAGGGTTAATGCAGGTAGTCCGGGTAGCCATTTGATTAGCTATTTAGCAATCCTGTTTAACAGTCTTATGGCTTGAGGGTAGGAGCTGTTCAGGATCCTATTGGTTCCACACTTGGAGCACTGGTACCGCTTGCCGTGCGATAGCAGAGAGAACAGTCTATGGCTTGGATGGCTGGACTCTAAACATTTTCTGGGCCTTCCTCTGACACCGTCTGGTACAGAGGTCCTGGATTGCAAGGAGCTCAGCCCCAGTGATGTACTGGGCCATACTCACCACCCTCTGTAGCACCTTGCGGTCACTGCCTTGCAGTTGCCAAGCAGTGATGGAGCCAGTCAAGATGCTCTCAATGATGCAGCTGTAGACATTTTTTAGGATCTGAGGGCCCATGACAAATCTTTTCAGTCCCCTGAAGGGGCAGAGGCGCTGTCGTGCCCTCTCCACAACTGTGTGGGTGTGTGTGAACCATGTTAATTCCTAGTGATGTGAAAGCTGCTGATGGGAGAACGACTCATAATAATGGCTGGAATGGAATGGATGGAATGAAACTATGTTTTTGTTACCATTCCATTCACTCCATTCCAGTCGTTATTATGAGCCGTTCTCCCGTCAGCAGCCTCCAATGACGTGGACACTGAGGAACTTGTATCTCTCGACCTGCTCCACTACAGCTCCATCAATGTGGATAGGCGTGTGCTTTCCCTTTCATTTCCTGCAGTCCACGATCAGCTCCTTTGTCTTGTTGACATTGAGGGAGAGGCTGTTGTCCTGGCACCACACTGCCAGATCTCTGACCCCTTCCCTATAGGCTCATCCTACAACCATGGTGTTTACAGCAAACTTAATGATGGAAGACCATGATCCAGTTGCAGAGGGAAGTGTTCAGTCGTCAGGAACAGCTTGTGCTCTCATGCATGGTCCAGTGTTGCCTGCCTCAAAGCGAGCATAGAAGGCGTTTAGGTCATATGGCAGGCTCGCGTCACTGGGCAGATTGCGATAGTTTGAAAGCCCTGTCCCATCCGTCAAGCATCAGAGCCGGTGTAGTAGGATTTGATTTAAGTAATGTTTTGCATGTTTGATAGCTTGTCGGATGTTGTAGCTAGATTTCTTGTAAGAGTCCAGATTAGTGTCCCACTCCTTGAAAGTGGCAGCTCCTTAACTCATTGGGGATGTTGCCTGTAATACATGGCTTCTGGTCGGGTTATGTACGTACTTACGGTCAATATGGGGACTTCGTCGTTGAAGCACTTATCAATGAAGCCGGTGACTGATTTGGTGAAATCCTCAATGTTATTGCATGAATCCCAGAACATATTTCAGTCTGTGCTAACGAAACAGTCCTGTAGCTTAATAAGGATCTCTACATATCGGTGTCCCACCCACGGGACAGTTGAGCTAATGTGCGCTAATGCGATTAGCATGAGGTTGTAAGTATCAAGAACATTTCCTAGGACATAGACATATCTGATATTGGCAGAAAGCTTAAATTCTTGTTAATCTAACTGCACTTTCCAATTTACAATAGTTATTATAGTGAAGAAATACAATGCTATTGTTTGAGGAGAGTGCACAATTATGAACTTGGAACATTTTTAATAAACCAATTAGGCACATTTGGGCAGTTTTGATACAACATTTTGAACAGAAATACAATGGTTCATTGGATCAGTCTAAAACCTTTCACATACACTGCTGCCATCTAGTGGCCAACATTTAAATTGCACCTGGGCTGGCATAATACATTATGGCCTTTCTCTTGCATTTTAAAGATAATGGTACAACAGCAAAAAATCTTTGTATTATCTTTTACCAGATCTAATGTGTTACATTGTCCTACATTCCTTTCACATTTCCACAACCTTCAAAGTGTTTCCTTTCAAATGATATCAAGAATATGCATATCCTTGCTTCAGTTATGGTTGGATTTGCCAGAGTAAAGGTGATCTAGAGTTTTGCCGCCTCTAGTTGCACAGGTGACATGCTGGTAAAAATAAGGTAAAAAGGGATTTTAGATTCCTGACATTAAAATCCCCAGCCATGAGAAACGCCATCTCTGAATGTGAATTTTCTTGTTTGCTTATGGCCCTATAAAGCTTGTTGAGTGCATTCTTAAGCCAGCATTAGTTTGTGGTGGTAAATAGACAGCTACGAAAAATATAGCTGAAAACTCTCTTGGAAAATAGTATGGTCTGCAGATTATCATTAGATATCTCCCTCACTAGCTTTAAGCACCAGCTGTCAGAGCAGCTCACAGATCACTGCACCTGTACATAGCCCATCTGTAAATAGCCCAAACAACTAACTCATCCCCTACTGTATTTATTTATTTATCTTGCTCCTTTGCACCCCAGTATTTCTATTTTGCACATTCATCTACTGCACATCTATCATTCCAGTGTTTAATTGCTATATTGTATTTACGTCGCCACCATGGCCTATTTATTGCCTTTACCTCCCTTATCTCACCTCATTTGCACACATTGTATATAGACTTGCATTTCTACTGTATTATTGACTGTATGTTTGTTTACTCCATGTGTAACTCTGTGTTGTTGTATGTGTCGAACTGCTTTGCTTTATCTTGGCCAGTTGTAAATGAGAACTTGATCTCAACTTGCCTACCTGGTTAAATAAAGGTGAAATAAAATAAAAACAAATAAAAAGATATGATAATTGAGACAAAATAAAATAAAATACAAATTTAGAGATCGAGCACCATCTGTCGATAACAAAGAGACACACCCCTCCTCCCTTCTTACCCGAGTCTGCCATCTGGCCTTAAACATGCATAGAAAAATCAATGAGATGTGTATTATCCATGTCTCCGTTCAGCCACGACTCTGAGAAACATAGGATACTACAGTTTTTCAGGTCCCATTGATAGGATAGTCTCGAACGGAGCGCATCCAGTTTGTTCTCCAGTGACTGCACGTTCGCAAAAATAGAACAGAGGGCAGTGGTTATCTATTAACTCTCCAGCGTAGTCTCGTCAGGATGCCGCCTCATTTGACTCTCTCTCTTTTGATTAATCTTTCAAGTCCCGGGGATTGGGGCTGGTCCGGAGTAAGCATAATGTCCAGAGCTGCCGATTCGTTGAGGTAGAAAGGTTGATCCAAATCGGGGTTAGTGAAAACTGTTCTGATTTCCAGAAGCTGTTTTCGGTCATAGGAAATGTATTGCTACAGTATTTGCCTAGTCTAATCCACTATTTAACTCTAGCTATTTGCCTAAGCGTAAAGGCTTTTAGAAGATGTCAACTCCCTCTGACTTGCATCACTCCTGCATCCTCACCAGTTAACACTCCTTCCCTTCACAAAGCCAGCTGAACGGCCTGCCTGGCATTGGCCCTAACCCTGCCTACAGTTGAAGTCAGAAGTTAACATACACCTTAGCCAAATACATTTAAACTCAGTTTTTCACAATTCCTGACATTTAATCCTAGTAAAAATTCCCTGTCTTAGGTCAGTTAGGCTCACTTTATTTTAAGAATGTGAAATTGCAGAATAATAGTAGAGAGAATGATTTATTTCAGCTTTTATTTATTTCATTACATTCCCAGTGGGTCAGAAGTTTACATACACTCAATTTGTATTTGATAGCATTGCCTTTAAATTGTTTAACTTGGGCCAAACGTTTTGGGTAGTCTTCCACATGCTTCCCACAACAAGTTGGGTGAATTTTGGCCCATTCCTCCTGACAGAGCTGGTGTAACAGAGTCAGGTTTTTAGGCCTCCTTGCTCGCAAACGCCTTTTCAGTTCTGCCCACACATTTTCTATAGGATTGAGGTCAGGGCTTTGTGATAGCCACTCCAATGCCTTGAATTTGTTACCCTGAAGCCATTTTGCCACAACTTTGGAAGTGTGCTTGGGGTCCTTATCCATTTGGAAGACCCATTTGCGACCAAGCTTTCTGACTTATGTCTTTAGATGTTACTTCAATATATCCACATAGTTTTCCATTCTCATGACGCCATCTATTTTGTGAAGTGCACCAGTCCCTCCTGCAGCAAAGCCCTTCTTTGGACACTGTGTTAACTAACTTCCAGGCGAGCTTCAATGCCATACAACTCTCCTCTCCAAATGCACTGTGCATTTGCAATATGTTTCAATTGGCATTTACCATCAAGAATTTGACATGCTCAAAAAAACTGCAGGAATGCGAAATTGACTGGCCCGATGAACTCGGATGGTCAGGCAGTGATTCTGGTTCCTCTCCATAGCTCGATGGTGTTGATTTCAGAATCAAATTTTGGTGATGGTACCTCACTGTTTAAACATATTGCAAATGGACAAAAGTCAGCCAGCAAGTCACCGTCCATCAATCAATTAGATATCATTCTGACACCAAACTGATACAAACTGACCCCACACCCACTTTTTCCAACTTGTTTAGAAGCCAACTATCACATATTCAGAGCTGGTCCAAAATTCACAGCGCTTTCTGTTCTAACCATAATAAAAACATAAAACACGTAGTTACGTTCTAGCTGCGGGTCCAGTTTTGACATTATGTGTAGGCCTAGGTGAGGTGCCGCCGAATCCAACGTTTTGGCTCGATAGGTAATTTGGAGCCCGAGTAGCAACCTTAATTGTTGTTGAAAATCCACATTTTGCCGGGCGTTGCTACGGGATCCTTGAATGAGCTATCGGACAGAAACATTAGGGTCTGTCTCTATGGGCCGAGGCGGTTGCAATGCATCTAGTCTTGCAACTCTGGGACATTTCTAAATGTCGTCATTTTCGTGATGTCAAAATGAATTGAAGTTTTTGCAAATGTACTAGGCTGTTTCTCGGTCCGAGAACCTTCTAGAGCCACATAACTCACCACGCACCTGAGCTCTAGAACAGTTTTCTAAAGTTTCAGAACTCTAGGTCTGACCGTTCTTTAATAGTTCGAACAAAGGTAACTATTGCAGGCTCTGTTCTGTCTCTACGCACCACACTGTGTCCCTCCGTCCAAGCTGTGTGTGTGTGTGTGAGAGAGAGCTTTTCTTGGAACTTTTATGGGAGACATGACTGATTTACAGTTCATGAGGGTTGCCTAATCACACACATGAAGTTTTGGAAAGATCTGACTTTTTTAACCCTTCGAAACAGCCCCTATGACACCAATTATGGCACTTCCGGTTGGCACAAGAAGCTAAAAGTAAACACTTTAACCACTTCCGGTTGCTCCAGGAAGCTTAGAATCAACACAGGTAGATCTCATAGTGGCCTGATGGATTGTCATCGAAGAAAAATTCCAAATGAAAGCTTCATAATGTAAATTATCAATATCAAGCAATTGTTGCCCCATTACTGCAAGCTCACCAGTAATGGGGCAACAATTGCTTGATATTGATAATTGACATTATGAAGCTTTCATTTGGAATTTGTTGTTAAAATCAAATATTATTGTGGCAAAGACGCAACAAGAGCACTTCACTTGCGCTCTCCTGCCAGCGGAGACTGCTTTTTCTCCTTGAAATATTTGCTGTTGCTTTCACACATTTAAAATTGTTGGTCCTATGTGGTAAATCTATATTCCATCTAATACTGCAATAATTGCTAGCGTTTCATCATTCCGTTACCTTGCTGTTTATTGGAACACGTAGACATTTCTGTTTCATGTTTGATAAGCCTACAATACATTTTAATTTTAAAGCCAACCATTTCTTACCGTGCTCTGAATGGGAGCGATGTTAATAGTGCATATGAACATTCGCAAGAGTCAAGAGGTAGACGTTATGTTTAAGTCAATGTTTTCTTTTGTTCATATTTCCCGGGTTATGTCAGAGTTCCGTGTGTGTGTCCTACGTCTCTGCCATTTTTGCTGTGTGCAATAGGAGCGTGTGCGTCTTACTTCGCATAGAAATAGGCTAACATGCTGATCAGACCGGACACAAAATAAATGTAGAAATCCATGTTATTCAATTATTGCACCAACACTGCTCGCGCGCCCAACGAGAGTCTGCGGCGCCAAGGGCTAAAATAGAACTCATTCCTATTTCTGATGCAGATCGCGCTGCAAGTCCTGCCTCTCCCATCTCCTCATTGATTTATAGAAGCAGGTACCCACGTGCCATCTCCTCATTGGTTATACCGACGTGGGTGATTGAAAGACGAACTGTTTTGCCAGTAGTCGTGGTAATACAATGAAAGTTTAGATGCGATCACCATATAAATTAAACAATGAAATAGCCTGGAAGGAGGAGAGATGACTAGAAACGATTCATTGGCCGTTTTATGTGTGGATTAATTGTCGGAGTAGAGGTCCTTGTGCATTCCAAGTAAAATAACAACTCAATGTTTATATCCCAGGACAAATTAGCTAGCAACAGCAAGCTAGCTAAATAGGACAAATTAATGTTAGCTAGCAAGTGCAAGCTAAATTGCCATACATGTTTAATGCTTTTCGACCTGTCCCCAAATTAATGTCATTGGTTCAGAGTTTGTTTTGATATTTTAACCTGCGTGTTGTGATCGCGTTTGGTGTGTGTGGGGGGGGGGGGGGCAAAATAAATGTATGCACAATAACGCAGGATAGCGCACGCGCGCAGCCGGTTTGGGTTCCGTGTAAGTGGCCTGCGCTCCACGCTTTGGAGTCAGAATGTTGAATAAGATAAAATGATTGTTCCATGTATACATGGTGTTGATATATCATTAATAATCATTAAGTCTGATTAAGAACAAGGTACCAATGTAACAATGGAGTTTGAAATGGCCTTTTATATTGTAGAACCAGTTTATTGGATGATGTAATTGCCAATAGGGTAATTGCATGGTCCTGGGGGCCCAAGTGCTTATTATCTAGGCCTACCTGTTTGAGCTCCTGTTAGGCAGATTCAATTTGTAAATCTACACTCTGAGCACGTCAACTTGCCTTGCCTTCTGCTGATTTGATGCCCTTGTGACTGCTACAAGGTCCCTATTTTACAATTACATAGGCTGATAAAAATAAGTTGTGAACAAAATAATGAAAAGGGCCGCCCTGTAGCCTCGATAAATAGACAAAGATGTGTGGTTGAAAAAGTCGTTGCAGGTATAGATCTTTTGTTTTGCTTAACTTGTGACTCGACTCGCTCTTAGAATGCCCTACTTCGACTTGCTCTTAGAATGCCCTACTTCGACTTGCTCTTAGAATGCCTTACTTCGACTTGCTCTTAGAATGCCCTACTTCGACTTGCTCTTAGAATGCCCTACTTTGACTTGCTCTTAGAATGCTCTACTTTGAATTGCTCTTAGAATGCCCTACTTTGACTTGACTGGAGTCTTCACCCCGTTCTACTTGGGACTCTACTTGAGACTCGGACCTTGTGACTTAAATAATAGTGACTTGGTCCCACCTCTGCAGTATGTCGTGATCATGTTTTAGAGGTTTGGTCTGAATCTGGTTACCATGGGCTCTCTCAATCAACTACCACCACAACATCTGACATGTCTCTGCTGTGTGTTCCATCCCCCTCCAACCTCCCTTCCCTCCCACCATACCACCCCGTTATTGCTTCAACACTATTGTATCCTGGTGGGTAGTAATTGTGTTGAGCTAACCCTTACAGTGCATGTCCTCTGAGCTCCATATAGAGCAGTGTTCTCAATCATCGTAAACAGAAGCACATCAGCTTGCACTTTGAAGAAGGAATGGAAACTCTGATGCTGCTGAAGGAGCTGGTCTTTCTCTATCTTGACTAGCTGTGAAGTGTAGACTAGTGATGGGTCGTTCGTGAATGTCGTGGTGAATGTTGGGAAACGAATCGCATTGACTCCATGATTTGTATACTGCTGCTATTGCTTTTTCAAACAATGATTATCTGCAAATAAGTTACAAAATAATTCTCTGAAGATGGTGAATCCACACTGCAAAAACAATAAATAGTGGGGAGAGAACCTCATTCTGCTTCACACTCATTTTTTTTGCAGTTCATAAAAAAAGAGGTAGTTTTTTCACAGGTGATCTAAGAATTTGGAAAGGTAAAAATGTATTTGAACGTGCACATCACGATCTGGCATTATGGTAGCCTACTTTTTGTTTTGGGGGGGGGCTTTACATTAGAGATATACAAAACAAAATACATACACTTCTCCAATGCAACTTCAAGAGCTGGAGGCTGATAATTTATCTGGCATATTGATACAAATCTATTTAGTGAATTGATGGGAGACAAAAACATATGTGACATTTATACTAATTTTCCAATCGCCCTTTCACATATCTTTCCTACTGTATCATGTTAAAATTTGTTGAGCCTATAGTTCAGGGCTTCGTTGCTGCCGTGTTGGATGGAAATAGGATATTTGTAATTTCAAAATCAAGCAAATCAATACCAAGTCCAGACATAAAAAGGGCCATACTACAAATTGGTAGACATGTCATGTACACACAGGGAAACTCAGGAAATGCCTTATACTAATTCTGTGAAAAAATCTGAGAAATGTTAGAATCAAGGATGACCAGTTAATTTGTTTACTTCAAGACATCAATGCTGAAAGCTAATAATTATGAATAATGTCATGACCAGTCAAATGGTTAACTTCTAAACAACAACTTGTGGGGTAAGTTGAGCATTTTTTACATTTTACATTCTATTGCTCTATAACAATAAGAAGGCACTATATTGAGTTCATATGCATGAAACTGCAAACATACTATGCATATTATGCATAAAACTGACGAAATGTCATTATTATTTGTTTGGGGTATGGTGGCGATTGGCTCAACTTACCCCATGGCCATTGGCTGGGAGATGACAGATGTTTGTGTTCCCAAAATGTCCTTTTTGAAATTGCCTATATACTCCAATGTCCATAATTAGCCTACAGTCTCAGAGACATGACGCCTGTTGCTAAAGAGATATTATGCAGTCTGCCTCAATTGGTTGTACACGTGCACATTAAAAATAGAAACTGAGAAAACACAAATTCCCAAAGCTCAGTGAATGTACCACCTCACAGCGGAGTGGAGTGCTGCTCTGATACCATACATCGTAGTGTCATGCCCTGGTCTTAGTATTTTGTGTTTTCTTTATCTATTTGGTCAGGCCAGGGTGTGACATAGGTTTTTGTATGTGGTGTGTTTTGTCTTGGGGTTTTTCGTAGGTATTGAGATTGTGGCTTAGTGGGGTTTTCTAGCATAGTCTATGGCTGTCTGAAGTGGTTCTCAATCAGAGGCAGGTGTTGATCGTTGTCTCTGATTGGGAACCATATTTAGGCAGCCATATTCTTTGAGTGTTTCGTGGGTGATTGTCCTTGTTCCTGTTCTGTGTTAGTTTACACCAGTATAGGCTGTTTTCGGTTTTCACATTACGTTTGTTGTTTTTTTGTATTTGATTCGTGTTTCCATTGTTTTCATTAAACATGAATCACAATAGCCACGCCACATTTTGGTCCGACTCTCTTTCGCATGAAGAAATCCGTTACAGAATCACCCACCACAACAGGACCAAGCGGCGTGACAACAGGCAGCGGCAGCAAGAGATACGGAATTAAGGATGTCTGGACTTGGGAGGCAATCCTAGACGGAGAAGGACCCTGGGCACAGCCTGGAGAATATCGCCGCCCCAAGGAAGAACTGGAGGCGGGGAAAGGGGAGAGGCGCTGGTATGTGGAGGCAGCACGGCGACACGGTTGGAAGCCCGAGAGTCAGCCCCAAAAATTTCTTGGGGGGGCTCACAGGGAGTATGGCGACGCTAGGTAGGAGACCTATGCCAACTTCCTGTGGTTACAGGGGGGCTAGAGAGACCGGGCAGGCACCATGTTATGCTGTGGTGCGCACGGTGTCCCCAGTGTGGGTGCATAGCCCGGTGCGGTATATTCCAGCTCTGCGTATCGGCCGGGCTAGAGTGAGCGTCGAGCCAAATGCCATGAAGCCGGGTCTACGCATCTGGTCCCCAGTGCTTCTCATTGGGCCGGATTACATGGCACCAGCCTTGCGCACGGTGTCCCCGGTTCGCCTGCATAGCCCAGTGTGGGCTATTCCACCTCGCAGCACTCGCAGAGTGACCGGGAGTATTCAACCAGGTAAGGTTGGGCAGGCTCGGTGCTCAAGAGCTCCAGTGCGCCTGCACGGTCCGGTCTACCCAGTACCACCTCCACGCACCAGCCCTCCGGTGGCAGCTCCCCGCACCAGGCTTCCCGTGCGTGTCCTCGGCCCAGTACCACCAGTGCCAGCACCTCTCCAGCGCTGCCAGAGCCTTCCTCCACTCCTGCGCTGACGGAGTCTCCCGCCTGTTTAGCGCTGCCAGAGCCTTCCTCCTCTACAGCGCTGCTGGAATCTCCTGCCTGTTTAGCGCAGCCAGAGCTGCCAGTCTGCATGGAGCAGCCAGAGCTGTCAGTCTGCATGGAGCAGCCAGAGCTGTCAGTCTGCATGGAGCAGCCAGAGCTGTCAGTCTGCATGGAGCAGCCAGAGATGTCAGTCTGCATGGAGCAGCCAGAGATGTCAGTCTGCATGGAGCAGCCAGAGATGCCACTCTGCATGGAGCAGCCAGAGCTGTCAGTCTGCATGGAGCAGCCAGAGCTGCCAGTCTGCAAGGAGCAGCCGGTCTGCAAGGAGCAGCCGGTCTGCAAGGAGCTGCCAGTCTGCAAGGAGCTGCCAGTCTGCAAGGAGCTGCCAGTCTGCAAGGAGCTGCCAGTCTGCAAGTAGCTGCCAGTCTGCAAGTAGCTGCCAGTCTGCAAGGAGCTGCCAGAGCTGCCAGTCTGCATGGAGCAGCCAGAGCTGCCAGTCTGCAAGAAGCCGCCAGAGCTGCCAGTCTGCAAGAAACCGCCAGAGCTGCCAGTCTGCAAGAAGCCGCCAGAGCCGCCAGTCTGCAAGGAGCAGCCAGAGCCGTCAGTCAGCATGGAGCAGCCAGAGCCGCCAGTCAGCATGGAGCAGCCAGAGCCACCAGTCAGCATGGAGCAGCCAGAGCCACCAGTCTGCCAGCATCCGCCAGTCTGCCAGGATCCGCCAGTCAGCCAGACTCTTCCAGATCCGCCAGTCAGCCAGACTCTTCCAGATCCGCCAGTCAGCCAGACTCTTCCAGATCCGCCAGTCAGCCAGACTCTTCCAGATCCGCCAGTCAGCCAGACTCTTCCAGATCCGCCAGTCAGCCAGACTCTTCCAGATCCACCTGCCAGAACCGACCGCCAGCCAGGATCTGCCAAAACCGACCGCCAGCCAGGATCTGCCAAAACCGACCGCCAGCCAGGATCTGCCAGAGCCAACTACCTGCCTGAGCTTCCCCTCAGTCCCGAGCTTCCCCTCAGTCCCGAGCTTCCCCTCAGTCCCGAGCTGCCCCTCAGTCCCGAGCTGCCCCTCAGTCCCGAGCTGCCCCTCAGTCCCGAGCTGCCCCTCAGTCCCGAGCTGCCCCTCAGTCCAGTGGGGTCCTGGGTGAGGACTACTAGGCCAAGGTCGGCGGCGAGGGTTGCCTATCTTAGGACGCGAGGAAGAGGGACTAAGACTTTGTTAGAGTTGGGTCCACGCCCCGCGCCGGAGCCGCCACCGTGGACAGACGCCCACCCGGACCCTCCCCTATGGGTTTTGGTGTGCGGCCGGGAGTACGCACCTTGGGGGGGGGGGGTTCTGTCACACCCTGGTCTTAGTATTTTGTGTTTTCTTTATCTATCTGGTCTATTTGGTCAGTCCAGGGTGTGACATGGGTTGTTGTATGTGGTGTGTTTTGTCTTGGGGTTTTTCGTTGGTTTCGGGATTGTGGCCTAGTGGGGTTTTCTAGCATAGTCTATGGCTGTCTGAAGTGGTTCTCAATCAGAGGCAGGTGTTTATCATTGTCTCTGATTGGGAACCATATTTAGGCAGCCATATTCTTTGAGTGTTTCGTGGGTGATTGTCCTTGTTCCTGTTCTGTATTAGTTTACACCAGTATAGGCTGTTTTTGGTTTTCACATTACGTTTGTTGTTTTTTTGCATTTGATTCGTGTTTCCATTGTTTTCATTAAATATGAATCACAATAGCCATGCCGCATTTTGGTCCGACTCTCTTTCGCATGAAGAAAACCGTTACATGTAGTCAGTTACCATGTCAATCAAAGCAAACCAACAAGAATATCCCCATTTTGATGTGCAAATTGCCCAAAGAGACAACAATCTAGCAAATTACAGTGTTCAAATAACAAATAATAATTACAGTGTTCAAATCCAATAAGTATTGGATTTGAAACTAATAAGGGTACTCCCTGTATATAGCCATGTTATTTTCTACTCACTATATATAGCCATGTTATTTTCTACTCCCTAAATATAACCATGTTATTTTCCACTCCATATATATATATATATATAGCCATGTTGTGTTCTACTTCCTGAATATAGCCATGTTATTTTCCACTCCATATATATATATCTAGCCATGTTGTGTTCTAGTCCCTATATATAGCAATGTTATCATCCACTCCCTATATATAGCCATGTTATTATCCACTCCTTATATATCGCCATGTTATTAACCACTCCCTATATATAGCCATGTTATTAACCAGCCTATGTTGCCATGTTATTAAGTCCCTATATATAGCAATGTTATTAACCACTCCCTATATGTAGCAATATTATTAACCACTCCCTATATATAGCCATGTTATTAACCACTCCCTATATATAGCCATGTTATTAACCACTCCCTATATATGACCATGTTATTAACCACTCCCTATATGTAGCCATGTTATTAACCACTCCCTATATGTAGCCATGTTATTAACCACTCCCTATATATAGCCATGTTATTAACCACTCCCTATATGTAGCCATGTTATTAACCACTCCCTATATATAGCCATGTTATTTTCCACTCCATATATATAACCATGTTATGTTCCACTTCCTAAATATAACCATGTTATGTTCCACTCCCTATATATAACCATGTTATGTTCCACTCCCTATATATAGCCATGTTATTAACCACTCCCTATATATAGCCATGTTATTAACCACTCCCTATATATAGCCATGTTATTATCCACTCCCTATATA
Source organism: Oncorhynchus masou masou (assembly GCF_036934945.1). Taxonomy (NCBI): domain Eukaryota; kingdom Metazoa; phylum Chordata; class Actinopteri; order Salmoniformes; family Salmonidae; genus Oncorhynchus; species Oncorhynchus masou. The sequence continues at coordinate 57,059,870 of NC_088242.1, forward strand.
TAGCCATGTTATTAACCACTCCCTATATATAGCCATGTTATTAACCACTCTCTATATATAGCCATGTTATTAACCACTCCCTATATGTAGCCATGTTATTAACCACTCCCTATATATAGCCATGTTATTAACCACTCCCTATATGTAGCCATGTTATTAACCACTCCCTATATATAGCCATGTTATTAACCACTCCCTATATATAGCCATGTTATTAACCACTCCCTATATGTAGCCATGTTATTAACCACTCCCTATATGTAGCCATGTTATTTTCCATTCCCTAAATATAGCCATGTTATTTTCTACTCCTTATATATAACCATGTTGTGTTTTAGTCCCATATATAACCATGTTATTTTCCATTCCCTAAATATAGCCATGTTATTTTCTACTCCTTATATATAACCATGCTGTGTTTTAGTCCCTATATATAACCATGTTATTCCCTAAATATAGCCATGTTATTTTCCACTCCCTATATATAACCATGTTATTTTCCATTCCCTATATATAACCATGTTATTTTCCATTCCCTAAATATAGCCATGTTATTTTCTACTCCTTATACATAACCATGTTGTGTTTTAGTGTCTATATATAGCCATGTTTTTTCTAGTCCTTCTATAAAGCCTTGTTATTTTCCTCTCCCGATATATAGCCATGTTATTTTCTACTCCATATATATAAGCCATGTTGTAACGGCTTTCTTCTACCTTCTTCTCTGACGAAAAGGTAGAAGTAGGATCGGACCAAAATGCAACGTGGTTCATTCGATACATCTTTAATCATGACGAAACACGAACAATACAAAACAACAAAATCGAAAACCGAAACAGCCCTGACTGGTGCAACAAACACAGAGACAGGAACAATCACCCACAAACACACAGTGAAACCCAGGCTACCTAAGTATGGTTCCCAATCAGAGACAACGATAATCACCTGACTCTGATTGAGAACCGCCTCAGGCAGCCATAGACTAATCTATACACCCCACACAACCCCAAGACGAAACACACTACAAATAAACCCATGTCACACCCTGGCCTGACTCAATAAATGAGTATAACATAATAAATATAAACCAGGGCGTGACACATGTTGTGTTCTAGTTCCTATATATAGCCATGTTATTTTCCACTCCCTATATATATAGCCATGATGTGTTCTAGTCCCTATATAGAGCCATGTTATTTTCCACTCCCTATATATATAGCCATGTTGTGTTCTAGTCCCTATATATAGCCATATTGTTTTCCACTCCCTAAATAAAACCATGTTATTTTCCATTCCCTAAATATAGCCATGTTATTTTCCACTCCCTATATATAACCATGTTATTTTCTACTCCATAAATATAACCATGTTATTTTCCACTCCATAAATATAACCATGTTATTTTCCACTCCCTAAATATAGCCATGTTGTGTTCTAGTCCCTATATATAGCCATGTTATTTTCCACTTCCTAAATAAAACCATATTATTTTCCACTCCCTATATATAACCATATTATTTTCCACTCCATAAATATAACCATGGTATTTTCCACTCCCTATATATAACCATGTTATTTTCCGTTATTTTCCACTCCCTATATATAACCATGTTATTTTCCACTCCCTATATATAACCATGTTATTTTCCACTCCCTATATATAACCATGTTATGTTCCTGCTCCCTATATATAACCATGTTATGTTCCACTCCCTATATATAACCATGCTATTTCCCACTCCCTATATATAACCATGTTATTTTCCATTCCCTAAATATAACCATGTTATTTTCTACTCCTTATATATAACCATGTTGGGTTTTAGTCCCTATATATAACCATGCTATTTTCCACTCCCTAAATATAAACATGTTATTTTCCACTCCCTATATATAGCCATGTTATTTTCCATTCCCTATATATAACCATGGTATTTTCCACTCCCTATATATAACCATGTTATTTTCCACTTCATATATATATATATATATATATATATATAGCCATGTTGTGTTCTAGTCCCTATATAGAGCCATGTTACTTTCCACTCCCTATATATATAGCCATGTTGTGTTCTAGTCCCTATATATAGCCATATTATTTTCCACTCCCTAAATAAAGCCATGTTATTTTCCACTCCCTATATATAACCATGTTATTTTCCACTCCCTATATATAACCATGTTATTTTCCATTCCCTAAATATAGACATGTTATTTTCCATTCCCTAAATATAACCATGTTATTTTCCACTCCCTATATGTAACCATGTTATTTTCCATTCCCTAAATATAGCCATGTTATTTTCCACTCCCTATATATATAGCCATGTTGTGTTCTTGTCCCTATATATAGCCATGTTATTTTCCACTCCCTATATATATAGCCATGTTGTGTTCTAGTCCCTATATATAGCCATGTTATTTTCCACTCCCCAAATAAAACCATGTTATTTTCCACTCCCCAAATAAAACCATGTTATTTTCCACTCCCTATATATAACCATGTTATTTTCCACTCCACAAATATAACCATGTTATTTTCCACTCCCTAAATATAACCATGTTATTTTCCACTCCCTAAATATAACCATGTTATTTTCCACTCCATAAATATAACCTTGGTATTTCCCACTCCCTATATATAACCATGTTATTTTCCACTCCATAAATATAACCATGGTATTTTCCAATCCCTATATATAACCATGTTATTTTCCATTCCCTAAATATAGCCATGTTATTTTCCATAAATATATCATGTTATTTTCCATTCCCTAAATATGTAACCATGGTATTTTCCATTCCCTAAATATAGCCATGTTATTTTTCCCTAAATATATTATTTTACAACCTATATATAAAGCCATGTTATATTCTAGTCCTTATATATAGCCATGTTGTTTTTTAATTTGTTTTTTTCACAGTGTATTTATTGCTTGTGTCACTATTTCTATTTATTTTTAAATGTTTTATCTTATCTTTAACTCCTGTTGGAAAAGGACCCGTAAGAAACCTTTACAGGTCTACGCCTGTTTTCTACCATGCATGTGACAAAGAACATTTGATTTGATCAATTTGATTTGGTGACTTGTTTATTTCCATTAGGTGTGTTACCTTTAATGTAAATGTAGCTTTAAACACAGCGGAGAAGAGAAGGCCATCAGTGCTTCAGGGGTACTGAATCTGGCTCTGCCCTACCATTTCATTGATTGTCATCATTATTTGGATAGAAAGTAATTGTCGATTCAAATACTGGTTTCAATCTATCAATATATTTTACCACAAGGCAGTAGGTCCCTCAGTCCTCCAGTACTGCACCCCTAAGAGAACATCCCAGTGCCCCTGGGTGTATTAAACACGTCGGTGTTCCTTACCTTTTCACAGTAGGACAGGATACTCAGAGTTGCTTGAGTAAGCTTGTCACACAGAACCCTGTAACCTCAGTGCAACGCCTATGTTGGAGTTTACTTTAGGATAGGAATGATGGAGATTGTTGGCTTTTGTTTTGCACACTAAATAAGTGAACTGCTTCATCAAACAAGGAAAGCCATAGAGCTTCGAACCTCCCTTATTTATACTATCATACATGGGATGCTTCACGGGGTGCTAAGAGATGCAATATAAGTATGTAGATCACATTTCAAATGTAGATATTACAGTTTCTCCATCTGAGAGAAGAGAGAATGGTCCCCAAACAAGAACAAATGCAATCACAGACCATGAAATCATAAATTGTTTAAAATGTAATAAATATTGATTCAGGACGGATAAGACGTACAGGATCGAGAGAGGTGCAAATGAAATTGAAATGGGTTGTAGATTACATTATAGATTCTATCTGGTCATAAAATAAGACATTTGATTTTTAAAAGCTTTGTTCTCTCAGACTTGAGATGGAGGTGGAAATATACCAATGCCCATTGAATAAATCGGAAATAGAGGCAATTCCTTCACTTATGACTTAATGGATGTTGCTATTCACCAACTTAGCTTGTTTAATTTGTCTAAATTGGGTACTACATGTGTAGGGTCTTAATTTGATCACTCTTTTGTTGCTGGGAATTTTCTTGCAAATCCGTCCAGAGCCCTATACGTTCAAATCCGTCCAAAGCCTTATACATTCATGTCCTGCTGTAAATATTCCCGGTAGCTAGCTAAATGGAGCTCGAAGGCTATTTTCAATAACAGTATTTCGCAAGTAAGTAGTTTTACATTCACCATGATTTTAGAGATACAAGCTTACAACCACTGACTGGTTGTGTTAAAAAAAATGCCTAGCTTTCTGTTTCTGCATTGTGTCTGCCTCTGTCATGTTTCTGAGGGGACTACTTTTAACCTTTCTGGGAACAGGGGCAGTATTGAGTAGTTTGGATGAATAAGGTGCCCTATGTAAACTGCCTGTTACTCAGGACCAGAAGCTAGGATATGCAGGTGCATGGTAGTATTGGATAGAAAACTATCGAACAAAACAAACATTTATTGTGTAACATGGAGTCTTGTGAGTGCAACCGTATGAAGATCATCAAAGCTAAGTGATTCATTTTATCGCTAATTCTGACTTTTGTGACTCCTCTACTTGGCTGGTAGATGTATGTAATGTTTTGTTAGCTGTACACTGTCCTTAGATAATCGCATGGTATGCTTTCACCGTAAAGTCTTTTTGAAATCTGACACTGTGGTTGGATTAACAAGAAGTTTATCTTTAAGTATGTATAACACTTGTATGTTTTAGGAATTTTAATTGTGAGATTTCTGTTGTTTGAATTTGGCGCTCTGCAATTTCACTGGCTGTTGGCCAGGTGTTTCCGCGAGTAGAACACCTATCCTTAATAGGTTTTAAGCCCTACCTGCCCGAACTTGTGATTTGTTAGAAGAGCTGTCAATTCTGAAGAGCACCCTTCCTGAATTGGCCAAGAAAATCCGACATGATTCCCAAACCTAGTGCTGTTGTCCTAGGTCTGTGATTTTCCGAGACTACTCTCGCTCTCTGAACTGATATGACCACAGAGTCCTGTGTGAACAGCAGCTTTAGGCAGAACATAACCTTTCCGCCTAGACTCTCAGCCCTCTACGTCCTTATGACCATCACTTCTCAGCTATTCACGCCCACACTCAAGTGTACTACATCCCTGTGTGGTTATTGCTTTTCTCCACTGCAGAGGATGGACACAAAGCAATGGGCCTCTGCTTCTCTTGCCGTGCATGGAGCGCCTCTGATGAGATCTGTCACCCGGGGCATCAACACTCCAGCATCAGGGACTTATGAGAAACTCCAGTCTTGTCTCAGAGCATCATGATTACCTCCCCTAGCAGCACAGGGGGGGGGGGGAGCATCCTTATTAGTCACACAGGAAATAAGTGATTACGTGAACACACTGTCATAATTTTTCATCTGAGGCTAATGAGAGCTCCCTGCGTACTTTCATTTCAACCACTGCCTCCATATGAACGCCATTCCTCACATCCTCAACCTTAGGAACAACATTGCAGCATGATATGATTAACTCTTAGTTCATGCAATTGTTTTGTTTTGTGTTGTATTGTTTTGTTTATTGCTCAAACATCCAACACCCTTAACAACGATGTAGCCAACAGCACAAACACTACTGTTAGTGATTGCAATCCCATCTCAATGATGATAACACTAACTTGATAAACACACCACCAATAGCTTACCATAGACCTAAATACATTTTGGTAGGTATAATTATCACCATAGTTCCTGTAAACGTTATCAAACCTGACATAGCACAGTTTGTTTATGTAGTATCTTTGCCAGCAAACAATCCTATCATGACAAAGATAAGTATTGTGTACACAGTATACAATGTACTGTGTATACTATAAAAATAAGATACAGAATACATACTGGAATGCAGTTTTAATTTAAGTGAGCCCATGCAGTCTCTGTACTACGGATGTAGAATCTTAATTTGATCATCCTGTTGCAAATACTAGTGTATTTGAGGATTAAAAAGGCTACTGAACAAAATAATTCACATTTCCTGTTGCTGCCGGGTTAAATCCTTGCTGTAGCAAACTGGCCCAAGTTAAGATCCTATATCTATAGCACTTTAAATTAATGATATATACCCATTGATTCTTGAAGAACATAACTTAAACATGTCTCATGAGTTTAGCTCAACAGTCGGACCCAAAAATATACTCTGTTGTTTGTAATTAATGTAATTATAAACAAACACTGTATAGCCTCAAAACATGGTTAAAACTGTAATTTTGATCTTGGATGGGCAATCCTTGCATCCATAGCTCTGTCTATACACTACATTAACAAAAGTACAGCTTTTTCAGTGGGGTTGAGGTCAGGGCTCTGTGCAGGCCAGTCAAGTTCTTTCATACCGATCTCAAACCATTTCTGTATGAACCTCGCTTTGTGCACGGGGGCATTGTCATGCTGAAACAGGAAAGGGCCTTCCTCAAAGAGATTTCCCTTCACTGGAACTAAGGGGCCAAGGCCAAACCATGAAAAACAGCCCCAGTTTGTTATTCCTCCTCCACCAAACTTTACAGTTCGCACTATGCATTGGGGCAGGTAGCATTCTCCTGGCATCCATCAAACCCAGTTTTGTCGGTCGGACTGCCAGGTGGTGAAGCATGATTCATCACTCCAGAGAACGCGTTTCCACTGCTCCAGAGTCCAACGGTGGGAAGCTTTATACCACTCCAGCCGACACATGGCATTGCACATGGTGATCTTAGGCTCAGGTCAAGTTGCGGCTACTAGGCCATGGAAACCCATTTCAGGAAGCTCCCGATGAACAGTTATTGTGCTGATGTTGCTTCCAGAGGCAGTTTGGAACTCGGTAGTGAGTGTTGCAAACGAGACCAGAAGATGTTTACCAGCTACATGCTTCAGCACTCGGCGGTACCCTTCTGTGAGCTTGTGTGGCCTACCACTTCACGGCTGAGCCATTGTTGCTCCTTGATGTTTCCTCTTAATAATAGCAGCACTTACAGTTGACTGGGGCAGCTCTAGCAGGACTTACCTGTTGGAAAGGTGGCATCCTATAATAGTGGCCATTCTACTGCCAATATTTGTCTATGGAGATTGCATGGCTGTGTGCTCGAATGTATATACCTGTCAGCAACGAGTGTGGCTGAAGTGGCCTAATCCACTCATTTGAAGGGGTGTCCACTTACTTTTGCATATATAGTATATTTTAGAGTGGTTACATTTCTCCAGCCCCATCTTGCAGCTTTTTACCAAATCAATGGATGTTGTGGACCCATGTTTTTGTTTAAACTGCAGATTTCCTCTTTAAATGTATGGGTTATAAGATCCTATATGTTTGGTTGCATATGTATGGTCTAATTAACCGGAGTTGGCACCATTTTGTGACAGTGAGACCCAGTGGCAGGTGGGAGCAGAGACAGAGGAGCCTCTGTACCACACTCTCATTAGTCTTCATTCCATGATGCGAGAGGTGTGTGTGTCTTATGCTTTAGTCTCTCTCTCTGATTTCTATTGCCTCTCAGAGACATACATTGTTTACGTGAGAGCAACAAGGACACTGGCAGAGAGCTACAGATTTTCTTCAGTCTGTTAGTTGCCATAGACGACAAGAAGGCAGACTCAGATATGAGGAACGGAAAAGCGAACCATTTTTTTCCACAGCATTTAGCCACAACTTGCTGCTGGGTAACTGTACTATTGGTGTGTATTGCACACTAAACATCTAAGTGTGGAGAAATCAAAACGTCTTTCAAATATACAGTCAAAATTGCTTTCCAGAAGCACAATTTCAAGAATGTTTCCAGGTGATAATATAGGTGTTTGTTTGTATGGTAGTGCATCACTGTCAATCAGTAAAAAGCCTGAGGATTCCGATGCAAGGCACCAATGAGACTGCTCTGCATACCAACGAAGTCTGTCTTTTCTCTCACTCACTTCCTGAACCGTAATGCCAAGAGTTTAAAGGGCTTCTTTGTTTTGGACTAAACTCTCAACTCATTATCCATCTGTTAGCAACATAAACAGAATCAGAGTTTTGTGCTGTTTATTGTCATCATGGCTGAAGACCTTGGCAAAACCATGAGAGGAGCTTCTCTATCACAACAGTGACTGATTGACATATCCACAGTGAGGAGGAACAGATCCCCTTTGTTCCTCAAGGCAGCTGGGAGAAGCTAAGCCTTCAGTAAATCCTCCCTAACTAACAAACTCACATGCCAAAGGCTCCAGAAACCCCTGTTTGATCGCATTATACATCAGTGAGTTTCATGTTAGCACGACGCCATTAGACAACTTCACCTCTGCCCTATTGCTGTATGTATGGCATCACCCCTTTCAGGTGATACGTATTGATGTCTTCAAACTATTACATGTAGAAAATGTGACCTTTCAAGTGAGTTATATTAAAAATGGGGTGGTAGCTTTGCATCTTGCGGACATAATTGTAATATCATTCCTTTGCAGCTGAACAGCTTTGTACATGCATACATATGTAAGCAATGCACACATAAATGGTCACACACACACAAACGCACACTGCATCGCATGCACATCTCACACACACTCACCCAAGCCAGTGTTTTTTGATAAATATGAGTCTGCCCAAACAGAATGTAGGTCCATAGTATGGTGTGCATTCAAAGCAGAGCATGGTTCATGTTTAACTTGAAACAAGAAAAGCACTTCAAACACAAGTTGACTCATAACAGAGGCTGGAGAATGAAAAACATATTTTCCTATGCATTTCTTTGACATTTTACAAGTGAATACCTTTACAAAAGGCATTTCTTTGATATCTTACAAGTTGAATCGCTAGGGAACATGAAAGAGACCTCTATTTGCTCATTTAGTGAGGCTTATTTTCCAACGAGGTGACATTTACTGTCCTTTCCCTTAATTAGCTTAATTATTAAAGGTCTGTAGTGAATCTTTACAAAGTGACAAATAGGGAACAGGGTCATGTTTTATTTTTTTAATCCATTCTTTATCCAGGTAAGTCAATTAACATCACATCCATTTAAAGGGCAACTGCACTTCCTGATTTGGCCTTCGTTTTCATCATCGCTCGTTAAGAAATGCTAGTGGCCATGAATTAAGGCAAACAAGAGTTGTCTTGGAGGTGTAGTTTGATGTGGGTGTTTATTGGGTGTGTCCTTACCAATCACAACAAAAAAGGCAAGTAGTGAATAAAGCAACGTTAGCTAAGCTAGCGTTGCTGTGGAAAGAACAAACTTTTGAACTTGAGGACTTCTCCCCTCCTGACTGACTTTTCCAAGATGGTCAGCTAATTCAGTTCTGTGTAGGCTAAAGCCTGCACTGACCTTGTGTTTAGCCAAGCTGATAGCAGCTAGCTAGCTACAGTGGTTGCTCAACTAAAAGTTTTGAGATTATGCTGAGGGATTTAGAGGTAATTTGTGGTTTCGTACGGCACCCTGCGTCACTGCTTCATTGCTGTAGACCACCACAAGGGGGAGTTAGACCACTGATTATGCTTTTGTGTCCCAAGGCGCTAATGTGTCTCTGACAATGAATGGGCGACATAAACCAAATAGAAACTGATAATTGTGCACAACTTCAAAATGTAATTTCAATTAACTGAATGATGAGGGTAAAGAAGGTGACTGAATTTAGAACAATAGTGTAAGAATTACTATTCCTCTGTCCTGCATGAGCACACTTACTTTTTTTGTTTCTACTTGTTTCTTACTTCCTAAAACTGTTGTTACACTAAGGTTTTTATTCTAAGAGAAACTAAAATGTTAAATTATATTCCATGATATTCTTACGATATATGTGTTGACTGAATATAAGCAAGTGATGTCTGCTAAATAATCAAGTTGATGGCACAGTCATATAGCCTCGGCACCTACATAAAGCTGAGTGACTCACTCATTCATGGCTTTGGATCAAAATAAATAAGTACCAATATTCTTTCTGATAGTCTTTAATAAAGAAATATTTTGGTTTTCCTGACCTACGCACCAAGTATTATAGTCTAAAAGGAAAAATATTACCATCATCTCTTGCGCATGTCATTTTCCATATGGATCCATAATGAATTACTATGGAAATAAATATCACTGAATGACAGAAATATTGGAACAAAGTAGACTAATGAAGGTAAATAAATTTTGCTTACTGGAAAACACTAATTCAAAAAAGACAGCATTCAGAGGTCAAGCGCTGCTCTGAGACAAGCATGGGGACTGGTCTTAATAAATCAATTTGATTTTTATTTTCACTTAATCTCCATTTAGGTATTGGTTAGACTACAATCATGGTGTGGAAATGTTAGGATTATTTTTCTCTTACTGTAGTACTGTAGCCTACTCCTGACTGGTCACGTTGTACAGCGCCATTATGGGCCACCATCTCTCGTGCATGTCATTTTCCTTTCATAATGCATTCCTATTTAACAAAGTCATTATTATTATTATCATTATTAGATATTCTAACAGCGCACATTTGTAAATCCAAAACTCTAAAAGTAATTGGAAAGGTAGCTGACATTTGATGACATTTGTGATATTGTGGTTACAATAAAGAATGTAAACTAGATGCTGTTTTTTTATGGTAGTGATGGACAGCTGGAAGCGTTTTGTTAACAGCTTTTCACAGGTGTACTGCACTGTAGCAGGTGTAGCCCATCATGCAAACACTGTTTTCTATTGGCAGGACAATAGACTCTTCATAGCCCGGCTACAGCAGGTGTGAAAATCTACCAATTTGCAATGTATTCGATGCTTAACTACTCTAAAGTGTTACATTTCTAACTCAAGACCTCAAGCAACCGCAAAATGTCGAAGAGCAAAATAGATTGAAAAATATTTGGGAAGAGATTCCATGGCACATTGTTTATGAATTGACAGGCAACTCTTCATTGCCCAGCTGCTGTAGGTGTGAAAATCACCCAATTTGGCCCTAACAGTTCTTCATCAACATCTTTATGCTTTCAATAATAAAATACTAAGAAAAAAATACATTCAAAATGCAGATGTTAATTTAAACTACGTTTTAGTTGCACTTTCCCCCAGCTCCACGACCACGGGTAAGACCTTGCTGAGATGATTAATGTATTTGTTGTATCATAAATTTCTCAAGCCAAACCGTATTGATGGCCCAGTTAATTTTAGCTTGTAGGCTTGGCAGAGTTACGGATTACTGTTTTCAGTTGATGCCAAACAAGTTCGATTGGGTTTAAATCAGGAGACCTATACATGTAGAGCTAAAAATATATTTGTAGATATACTGTAGGCCTACCGTAGGTGTTGTATTTTACTACATAAAGGTCTACTTACTCTGCTGGCATCTTGTCACTTGCAATGCAAACCTGGGCAGCAGTGTGTTTTGGGTCATTGTCTGCATTTGGAGAAGAAAAAAATACATTTAGCCCAACAGCCAACATTAGCTACAACACTGGAAATATACAGTGCCTTGCGAAAGTATTTGGCCCCCTTGAACTTTGCGACCTTTTGCCACATTTCAGGCTTCAAACATAAAGATATAAAACTGTATTTTTTTGTGAAGAATCAAGAACAAGTGGGACACAATCATGAAGTGGAACGACATTTATTGGATATTTCAAACTTTAACAAATCAAAAACTGAAAAATTAAAAATTTAAGGATTTGGCTGTATAACCACAGCTCTCTGGGTGAGGTTATGTCTTTAAGTCTCCAATGAGTGATGAAGTCCCTTCCATCTATGTAATGCATTACAGGTTATGCAAAGGTGCAGTATGGTGGCAGGAAGAATGGAGTGCATACTGGACAAAACAGAGCCGCTCGTCCTAGGTCCCAAGAAACAAAGGCATCTGCTGTTGGATCTGACATTGAATCTCGATGGATGTACAGTCATCTCAAATAAAACTGTGAAGGACCCTGATCTCTCTTTTGACAAATATATCAAAAATATTTCAAGAGCCGCATTTTTCCATCTTCGTAATTTTGCAAAATTCCGAAACTTTTTGTACAAAAATGCAGAATAACTAATCCAATGCTTTTGTCACTTCATGATTAGACTACTGCAATGCTCTACTCTCTGGCTACCAGGATAAGGCGCTAAATAAACTTCAGCTAGTGGTAAATACAGCTGCTAGAATCTTGAATTGAACCAAAAAATGTTGACCATATTACTCTAATGCTAGCCATTCTATTTGATTTCAAGGTTTTACTGTTAACCTGCAAAGCATTATGTGGACTTGCTCCTACCTATCTCTCCGATTGTGTCCTGTTGCACATACATTAACGTACAGTATGCTACTGTCATAAGACACAGGCCTCCTTATTGTTCATAGAATTTCTAAGCAAACAGCTGGAGGCAGGGCTTTCTCCTAGAGAGCTATGTTTTTATGGAATGGTTTGCCGATCCATGTGAGAAACGTAGACTTGGTTTTAACCTCTAAGTCTTTACTGAAGAATCATCTCTTCAGTAGGTCCTATGATTGAGTGTGGTCTGGCTCAGGAGTGTGAAGGTGAACGGCAAGGCACTGGAATGATGAACCACCCTCTTACGCACGCCTCTATGAAGAGGGAACGCAACACCCTGCTACAA